>NC_084601.1:30419128-30606628 GCF_033807715.1 Cololabis saira | reverse complement strand
ATATCTACTCCTCTGTGGCCCAAGCAAAACGGACAAAACTAAGACTAAAATGAGTAATTGTACTCGCATTAAAAAAATTTAATTATAAGAAACATTTGACTGATTTGACAGTTTTCATTAATTTTATCAATTGAATGTTATTTCTGTTCAATGTACTTGCAACTCTTATTCTGAAAGGGATACACAGCCATATTTGTATTTATCAAACTGTTGCTTAGCATAATCTATTTGACATGATGTGTCTCTCTTTTACAAACCAATTGTACATTATGTCCCTCAGCCTTTCATACGAAAGATGTAATCACTTCCATCCTGATTTTTTTAATGCAAAGAAGCAGAGTTGCAGTTACATTAGGTCCCTCAGCCTTTCATACGAAATGATTAATACTGAGCCCCAACAGATGTCTGTATTCAGAGGATGGAGGACTTCATTGGTGATCTTATCCTCAACCTTAACACCTTGTTTCCACTCCAACCCCAATTTTTTGTTCAGTACATACGGCTAGGCTCGATGCTAAGACAGTACCATGAAGGTTGGTAGTGCCTCTGTGCCATTTGAGACCACTGGACTTCTGGACATGGAAACAAGACCCTTTCTGATCACACTCACTCTGGCGGAAACTTCAGTAACGTTTAAAAGTCGGTAGTTTGAAAAACATCATGGATCACCTTTACAATCATCTTGAAATACGATTTTATGTTCTTAAACTATCAATCTTCCAGTTCAAGTCCAAACAAACAAAACAGGTATTGATATTCTTCGTGCCAAGGAAGTTTATGTTTTTTTTCTTGTCAGCCATGTAAAAAATAGCCCTAGGCCACTTTTGTTTCCAATTTCAGTGGGCGGAGCCGAATCAGATAGAGTAGCCTCCCTAATTTTTTTTAAATCAAAAAACAGTTAAATAAATAAAAGTGGGGAAAACATTAAGCTCTTTCTTGGTGTTTTTAAAACTGGCCCTTTCTTCTGGCTGATTGAGGGATGTAAATGTCATCCCGTCAGTGCTGTCTGGAGGTCAGTGTTGTTGACAAATACCTGCGGCGACTGGAAAGTCATTTGGCAGGTGATTGAATAACATTTTAACGGCAGTAACACAGACCGAGTTCCCTTTGGCTCTGTTTGTCAACTGTACTTCCAACAACAATGACACAGTGGAGTTGAACCCACAATTTCATGACAATGGTCATTATTCACGTTGTAATACAATAATTTACAGTAAAATGATCATTACTGGCAGATTGCTGATGGAAATGTATTTTTCAAAAGCTTGATGCACTTGAGAGGCTTCGTTTAGTTCCCACTATTTGCTGGTAACAAGATACACACTGATTCATTTCTTTGATGCAAGTTTAATTATTTTGTAAAGTTGCAAAAAAAAGTAGGGTAAAGATAAGAACAGATACTGACAGGTAGTCAGTTAGAGCAGGTGATAACTCATGATTAGCTTTCAGACCAGTCTGATACAGATACTGATCAATGTTGCTCTCAGAGTTTCAGGTAAAGCCACAAGGGTTTACATGTTTATTTTGCATTATTACATTCTGGACTTCATCGTGAAGGTTTTTTCAAATTTCTTACTGAGAATCACCACTTGAATCCTACAAGATGTGTATTTATTCTGGCTCAGGTGTTTGCTGGGAATCTGGGTCAGAAGGTAGAAATATCTGATCCGAGGTCTGCAGTCTTCAAAAACTTCATTTTCCAAAGTAGTAACGTATGAAGTTGTCCAGAAGATGACAAAAAAGGGTTCTCATCTGAAGGAAAAGTAAGAAAACACAAACACATAGGTTTAAGTAAAACTATAGATGTTATACGCTGATACAGCTCAGTTTGTTGGGATTTTCAAAATAAAGCTAACGTCTCGGAAATTATTAAATTGGTTTTAAAAAAGCTCCATCTTTACCGACTTTTAAAAATCCTTAGAATTGTTTTAAGAGGGAAGAAGGCAAATATAAGCCACTGATGATGATGATGATTATGAGGGCTGATGAAGGTTTGACGTTCCCAGTTTGCAGGGTGACGGAACAGCTGCTCAGCTCTGACCTTGGTATGAAATGGTTCTGACAGCTGATCCGATTATTTCCAAAACAGTGAATCACTCTTGCCATCAAATTTGTTTACAAGAGTCAATTTTACATGATCTAATTGAGATTATCAGTGAATGTCTTTATAATTGTAAAATTAATTGTAAAAAATAAGCATTTGTTGGGGATTTTTCAGACTAAAATATTCTCTTATGAAATTTGGTTGCCTGGTCTACTCAGATGAGGAAGCCCAACGTTTTCCTTTGTGTCACCATGAGGTCAAAGATGAACACTGAGGCTCATTGATGGTGTGTTTAGGGTCCCTGCAGTCAAACTAAAGTCCTTTTACATTTCAAAAAGTGTGTAAAAAGGACGGTTTTGAACAGGTATTTCTGTTCAGTCGCTGTCAACTTGTCCAAATTGACAACTGATGTCGTGCAAACATCTGTCAGCAAATGCAAAGAGATGATCTCATGGCCTCTGCTTCTGACACTCGTCTGTCTTGTCATGAATATCTACTGGTCTTGTTTTATGGAAGCAGATGCCATGAACTCTCCTGCTCACGTGTTGATTGAAAGTAGAAGGACATTAGATTGTAGACGTGAATGAGGTGGCAGCAACTGGAAGATACAAGCAGAGCTTTTTATACACTTTTTGTACCTTTACAAAGCTAAAATCACCCCTTTCTGTCTGCAGGGACCCAATCCACACCATCCAGAAGGTTTAAAACAAGATTTATTTTTGACGTTGATTGATTTGATTGATCGCCCCATTTATTTCAGAATCATGTCCCATGCTTTCATTCACATTGTTTTGGTTCTTCATGAAACTTGACGTTCCTTAACATATTTTAATACACTTGTTTAAACGCTGACGTGTTCCTTTAAGCAGGGAACGATGAGAGAAAGGGGGAAAAGTGTTCAAATGAAATGTATGAGTGAATTATTTTACCTTATTATTTTTCCTTTAATTTAATAATTTATAATTACTTGATTTCAAGTTGTTTTGGTGATAAATAAATAGATTTATCACATTTATTTCAGTTGGAAGCTGCTGGCAAATATTGCAAAGTTAATTATTTGACTGTTTAGTTACATCCGTTAGTTGTTTTTGCTCTGATTTAGTCTTAATTACTTTCTTAATTTTTTTTAGACTGAAAAATTGCTGGTTGTTTTTTTTTTCTTTAATAAACTGCGTGTGTCAAATTAAGCAACAGGTGGCTAAATTAGCTTTAAATTAAAGCCAAGAGGTAGTCTGACTAGCCAGACTGACTAGGCTGGTTCTTGGTAACTGTAGTTTTATTTTTTTAGTTAAAATGATGTACTCGGTGGTTAAAAATGAGTTTAAGGCGAATGTGAGACAGATTCTGGCCATACCTGAATACGACTTCATTTGGTTGACATGTTTTATTTCTATTGAATCAAATATAACTACTCCTACTACTGAGTTTATTAAAAACCAAACCAAAGCCAGGCGTGATCAGTGCATCATTAATTTTAATATATCCAAAAATACAACATGTAAGAATGTGGACAAATTAATGTTTTGTATGTTTACAATTCTTCTGAACGCTTTAAGACTTCTTTTAGACTCACATGTTATCTAAGTGGTTATTTCTGCTAATTGTGTTCAATCAGTATTGATTATTTGGAACAGGATGCATTTTGGATGATGAGAACTAAGATTAGTTGGTTCAATTGGTCACAAGCAAATTCATCAAATACGCGGACATAAGTTGAAAGCACGAGTTGTATTTGATTTATCATTTTTGAATTGGATGAACTTCATTGATTTACTTTCGAGCAAACCAATTAAGTCAAGTTAGATGCTGTTTCTCTTGACAGTAAGTTCGCTGTTAACACTTTAATGCCTGAAGCATCATATTAAATACATCAATGAGACGTCTGCACCATGCTCACATCTTAAAAAAATGCTTTATAAATAAAAAAAAGCCCAACTAAAATAAATACATACAATTGTCAAATATATTAATAGATACAAAAATGTTAATTATCAATTATAAAAAAGTAATTATCTCATTCAGAGACACATGAACAGATCTTAATTGGGGAAAGTGTGATGTAATGAGACTTCTAGTTGTTGGACGTTAGTTTCATCTGTTTAGGAGGGATTGCAACATCCCAACCAGCCTGCCCTGTAACTGTGAGCGCCTCCTCTTCATGTGACACCGACGACAGCTGCAGACCGGTCCTGCTGCGTCCCCTCGTCCAAACTCTGTCCATGTGTGGAGCCCATGGACCAGCGGGCCAAGACGCGCTATTTAAAGAGCAGTGATGAATCCAGTGCACATCTGAGGTCATGACGCCTCGCTGCAGTTATGTTTGACCCGTCGGCGGTGGCGTACCTCCTCCAGGGGACGGTAGATTCCAGCTGACAAGCAGACTGATGTTTTTATTTACCTCATGAACTTGAGAGATTTAGATTCCTTTAAATCTCTTCTAATCCGTTCATCTTCATGCACTCTTCCAGTCTGGCTTCTGAAGTTTTAATCTACCGTATTATCCTTTTTTTAAAATATTTTCTAGCTTCATGTGTTTTATTTACCCCCCTACACCTCAAGGGTGTTTTTTTGTTCTCTTTTGGCACTCGCCACCCCAACAATATAAATAAGATAAATAAGAATCAGCTCTTAATAAATAAATAAGATGGATTTCACAACAAATTTGTCATCATGCACGAGTCCTGCACACCTTGTAATGACAACGTTCATGTCGCTCAGACTTTCAATCACATGTAAAGGTCACTGTTTGAAAACAGTAGAAAAAAGAAAATACACACTCTATTAATAGTTGCTGATTTGCTGATCATTCGCCTGTTGAATAACTCAACTCTGACACTAGAACTCTGGTATGTGCAGGACCGTGATTGAATGCAAGCTGGCTGGTCCTGGAGCTGCAAAGACACCAGCCCTTATCATTACATCGCCACCACCATGCTTAACTGATGCACTCTGGTTTTCATCAAACGTCGTGCGCCATAATCAAACACCTCCAGTGTCTTCATTTGTCCAAAGGACGTTGTTCCCAGACCTCTTAGTGGTTTGATCAGATGCAACTTTACGAACGTAAAGATGAACAAACTGACACGACTGAGACAGATGATCTTGGTTTGTTTTTGGAAATGAAAGCTCAGAAGTGTTTATCGAGCCTAAAACCAAGAACAATGAGGTATTTCACTAAATACGGTAACTCACAAATCAACACAATCTCAAACATCTCAACATTCCCGGAGCCTTTTAAAAACTTTCTTTGTCATCAAGAAGTGGAATAATTGATTATATTGATGACATGATTGCAGAGCAGCTGTTTAAAAAGAAGACATTATTGAACATAACATCTATTTTTATTTATTTAACTGTTCCAGTTCTGGGTTTGACAACCAAACACTGAGCAGTTGGTTGCAGAACCCAGGTCTCTGTTGCACTGGTGGGAAACGTTGGAATGGAGGCTAGTTGTAAAACACAAGCTTAGTTTCTGGAGGGCCATCGTGAGGAGCACTTGCACCTGTCAGTCACAGCCGGCGGCCCACAGAGACCGAGTTTCTCCTGCCAGCTCCTGTTGGCTGTCATAAAACATACATTCTCAGTCAGTGATTTGTTATAAAGTGCCAGATATTTGCAGAATAATGAATCCTGTCATCCTGCTGACTGATATTCAGCTGTCAATAAGAGTAGTGACGCTTTCACTGACCAGAGAATAATACAGGGATTCAAGTTTAAAGATGCACAGATGACTCATTCTAGATTAAAACCCTGACAAAGAAAAGAAAATGAATGCAAAGTTTTGGTAGATTTAGTTGTTTGATAGATGCAAAAGCCTGACTGTAGAGACAGATAAGATAAACCTTTAATAGTCCCACAGAGGGGAAATTTGCAACTCTGTTTGCTTTCCATTTTCTTGCAAGAAAATTTGTCCCATAACAGGGAAATTGCGTTGTTGCAACAGCAAAATATAAGATACAGGAGCAGCAGTCGTAGAATAAAAACACCAAAGTTTAGCAGCCGTGAATCACTAGAAAACTGTAATTAAAAATTGGAAAATGCAAGAACTATAAACATGAACAGCATATGACTGAAGTATATGGACATTAATTAATATTCCTTAAAACTGCAGCGTAATAACGTAGTGATGAGGCATCAGTGCACACATGGCGGCATCTTTGGGTTTAAAACACTAATTTAAACATATTTTTATAATATTGTGTTTCTTTTTCTGTCATTAAATCACACTGAACGTTACAGCTGTGACCGAAGAAGTCTTTCTCATTTGAGACGTTTCTCATTGGGGAGATTTAGGGGTGTCCGATATAAACTGAGTCTTTAAAAGGTGTAAAACATCGAGATGTCTTAGGGCAGGAAGCAAATGTGGTCATATGCAACCACATATCTTATATAACAGTGCGGCATGATATATCTTAAAAGCACAAATGGTTTTTAAAAAAATAATGACATCAAACGGAAAACTCAAGCAGCAGTTTTCATACATCAGTCTACATCTAACTGGTTAGCTTTGAGCTGCTCAAAAAAATCCAACCACCACCTCAGAACTCACCAGCACCAGAGTTTAGGTTTGGGATCGGGGGTTAAAGGTAGGGTAAGTGATTTCTGGATGACATCCCATCTGTTGATTTTGAAATAAGACCTCATCAACACCCCCTCTGGGGGACTTTTTTTTAGAGATTTTAATGTTTTGATTAGTGGGTTTCAAATCAAACTGGGTCTCAGATGATGCATGCTTCAAATTAGTTTCCCTAAAAGTAGTTGAACTCATTGTTTTCTTCGTCTTTCAGGTGCTGTGTGCTCTGTTAAAGCTGAACCATCAGCAAATTCAAGTACATAAATCTCTGCATACAATTGATCTGAAGCTGCAGTCCAGCATATACAACTAAGAAAAAAAGGTTTTTACTGTGAGTATAGCCTGTTGTCCCTCATTCTCTTCACTAAACTCTTCAAAGAAGAGCGTAGTTTAACGTTGGACTGAAACCTGCCGAAAATATTATCCACAGGCAAGTGAAATGGCCCCCAAGAAGAAGGCCCCTCGTCAGAAGAAGGCTGCGGCGGAAACCATCGCCCAGGTCGCCATGGAGACCGCCCCGCCTGGCTTGAAGGTGGAGAGTCGCGGCGACGGCGTGGTGGTGATGGAGAGCTGCGTGAAGAAGATTGAGCAGATGGCGGCGCTGGACATCGCCCAGCTGAACAGCCTCAACCTGCCCCTGCCGCCGCCCGTCATCAAGCCCGGGGAGCGAGGCCTGGGCCTGGGCAGCGAGCTCACCAGGCCGCTGCACGGCAACGCCCTGCTGGAGGAGCTCAGCAAGATGCGCCAGGAGAAGTGAGTCCACCCTTTCAAAGTAAAAGCGTCACATTGGCCTAACAAGACGATACAAACACGATAAAAAGATAAACAATACGACACTCTCACAAGTTCCTGGGTGGAATATATTCAGAAGGAAAGAAAAGTGCAGTTTTGATACATAAACGATTATTACACCAATAAGTTTAGGAAAGATTACAGCGAATGTTTGGTTTAGAACCTTGAGAAATAGAGGTCATAGAAAAAAATACAACACACTTGAGAAACTCTTTCTTTCATAAGATACAGCAGTGAGGTGTGTGATAGGAGTAGCAGGTGGGTTTCAGGTGGAAGTGGGACTGCATCCTGGATCAGGCTCCTTCTTGTTGCCGTGGGGATGGATAGGGTTGACGGACAGGAGTCTCGTGGACTATGATGCTCGTGGATGAGCTACTGATCTGGAGGGAGAGTAGGGAGCAGGTGTGGGAGAAAATGTGGGAGAACCAAAGTGGAAATTTCTTGCTTTGTAAAGAAGATTTCAGATTTCAAATTTTCGTCTTTTTTTTGTCACTCTTCTCAGGTTCTTGACTGATCTGGAGTTGGCCTGCAAGACAAAAGCCTTTGACGTCCACAAGCTGGTCATTTCCTCGGTCAGTCAGTACTTCAGAGAGATCCTGGCCAAAGATCCTGGAATGAAGCGTCTGGAGCTGCCCTCCCTCTCACCTCTGGGTATGTTCACCATTCACATCTCCACCTTTAGTTATTCGGCATATTTTAGTTACGTGCAGAGCATTTCATCTCCACGTGGGCTCAGACCAGTTTGGTTCCTCACAACCAGACTTTTCAGGTTCCCATCGCCTCAGAGGCAAATAAAGGACCGGCTTCTGCAGGAACCACACATCTTCCAAACATTACGAGATATATGCATGTATATATGCATGTTTATGTACATGTGTATGTATATATGTAGGTTTCAATGTGTGTAGAAATATCCCTAAGTAAGAATGTTTGTGATTAAGGCAAGGCAAGGCAAGTTTATTTATATAGCACAATTCAACACAAGGTAATTCAAAGTTCTTTACATCATCTTTAAAAGCGGCAAGACATAATTAGACAATAAACAACAAATAAAATGAAATTAATAAGTTTGTACACGGGTGAATATAAATTCACATCAAAATAATGTCTGCTTTCATGTATAGATGAATACAGGGACTCAGGTATACCATAATTTATATTTATAAAATTCTTACTATTAATTTGTGCAACCTATAACTATGTCAATTCTTTTCTTTTTTTTTCATATTTAATAATGAGGGTCCAAAAAATAGTATTGAGTTTATACGTTTTTTACTTCCTCCTACTCCTTTTTCGAGCATTTTCTATTATATTTATTAATCCTCATCTACTTTGTTTACGATGGTACATTTATTATTTATTAGTGATTATTATTGTTTTTTATGCTATTGATTTATTGTTCTGCTGTTTTATTTTTATTTATTTTTTTTGTGCTTATATTTGAAATAAAACATATCCCAAAAAAATCTAAACGAACAAATCAGTATCTTATTAAGGAGCCACCGTGGTGTCGGTTTGAAGCTCTTCACTGCGATGTACCGCGTTGTGTAACATAAATGTAAAATTATCCACTAAGTTCACCTTCTACAGTCCAACCACTCGCAAGCTCAGTTTTTCAGAAGCAGAAAAGGCCGAAAGCGTCTGTATTTAGCCTCGTAGAGGGTGTTTATGCTTGAAAAGGCAGATGAGTTTCTACGCCGATGATGTTTGAATGTCCTATTCTCCGTCTGCAGGTCTGGCCAACGTCATCACCTTCGCCTACCTGGGACGCGTCCACATGTCCCTCTACACCATCGGCTGCACCGTCTCCGCCGCTGCTACCCTGCAGATCCCTCAGCTGCTGAAGATGTGCATGGACTTCCTGCTGGCCGAGCTCAACGTGCAGACCTGCGTCTACATCTGGAACATCGCCGCCGCCTACGGGCTGGTGCCCGTGTGCAACGCAGCCCGCCGCTTTGTCCTGGAGAACTTTGTGCAGTTCGCAGAGACGTCGCTCTTCACACAGCTGACCCTGGAGCAGATCTCCGCCTTCCTTCAGGACGACGCTCTGGCGTTGCCGTCAGAATTCGTTGCCTTCCAGGTCAGAGGTCAAGGTTGACATTTCAAAATTTACGTTCTTTTCAATCCAGTGAATAAACTTCAAGTCGAAAGCTTGTTTCCGTAAATGAAAGGTAACATCATATCCGCTTCTCAAATTCTGCTGCAACCGCTGACCCGTCTAATATTAACTTGGCCTCCCTCCGGGACTTCCTCCTGTTTTCAACGAGACCTAAAAGCAGATCCAAGACCAGCTGCTCAAAACCAAACACACGAATCAAAACCAGACACCTGCAGCTCGACTGCAGGCTGCAATCAGCAAGTATAACCTGCTGATGGGAGGAGGAAGGCGTTTATTAATACGCACCTTCATGACTGAAACAGACCGAACAGAAGTGATGGTAATTATAACCTGAGAGTAACTCGACAGCTGCGTTAAAATTTCGCACTGTAATATCACTTCTTTTAAACAGAGAGAAGTCTAAGAGAAACTTATACTTAGACTTAGAGACAAACCATATTTCCAGTAAAACCTGGACCAACCAGGGGAGACCAAATACTGAATGTGGACTATCAGGGCACTGCTTCTCAGCTGCGTTAAAGGCCCCAAACTCACCTGCTGAGGACTAAAACAGAAAAGTGAAGTGTTTTATGTCTTTTTATAGTCACTTCTGGATCACATAGTGGTAGTTTTAGTATCCATACTGTGTTACATTGACTCCTGCTTCATTTGAGACGAAAAGGCATTTGAGGCTTTGAGGTTTTTTGTGGGGGACTGAGGTGGTGGAAGTAACTTTCTTTTGATGAATAATTGATGGCTATCTATAACTGACAATTTATTTCAGTTTTAAGTTTTTTATTCAATATTTATTATTTCAGGTTGAAGTTTTAATTCAATATTTATTTATTATTTCAGGTTGAAGTTTATTTAATATTTTTTATTTATTTCAGGTTGATTTTTTAAATTTGAAATGTATTTAATTCAGGTTGAAGTTTATTATTATTTTATTTATTTCAGGTTGAATTTTTTAATCAGATATTTATTTATTTCAGGTTTAAGTTTATTTAATTTTCTGTTTTTTATTTCAGGTTGAATTATTTTAATTTGATATTTATTCATTTCAGGTGGAAGTTTATTTAATTTTTTTTAAATTTATTTCAGGGTTGAATTTTTTTAAATATTTATTTCAGATTGAATTTTTTTTTACTCATACAGCCAAACTCCTGTATGGCCTCCAATCAACATTTCCCTTAGGGCCCCAATCCTGTCAGGGGCTGGATGTTGACGACTAACGATCCTTTTTCCTCCAGCTCGCCATGAAGTGGCTCGACTTCGAGCCGTCTCGTCAGGCCCACGCCGCCGAGATTCTGTCCCACATCCGTTTTGAGACGATCCCGGCCAGCGAGCTGGTGAGCCAGGTCCAGCCGGTGCCCCGCATGATGCTGGACCCCCAGTGCCACCGGCTGCTGGTGGACGCCATGAACTACCACCTGCTGCCCTACCAGCAGAACACCCTGCAGTCCCGGCGCACGCAGGTCCGAGCCGGCCAGCAGACCCTCCTCACCATCGGGGGACGGCCGTCCCTCACCGAGAGGGCCCTCAGCCGAGAGGTCAGGGTCACTGAAAGAATCATTACTCCCAGTTAGACTCAACTTTATTCATCCCTTTGAGATAACAAATAGGAATAACTACAGAAACTTAATAGTAATGAGATTTTGTGTTGATAGTGTTTTCATCAGGTAGTGCTATCAATAATATGGTTTTACTACATAAAAATCAAAACAAGAGGACTTTTACAGGTACTTGCAAGTTAGAAATTATTTTATCAACACATGAAAGAAGCTTTAGAAGAAGCTGAATCAGGGTTCCTGCAGGTATTTATATCATTACTTAAATCTCAAACCTGTATCAAAATTATATCCCAAACTGTATACTGACATTCAAAAATCAAAACAAGGGAGTACAAAATACATAAAGGTGAGGTGGGAAAGAGAAGGAAATGCACCGATTCCTGTAGAGAGTTGGGAGAGAATATGTCGGTTACAGTGGATCTCAACAGAATCAAATATGTGGCGTGAGTTTTACTGGAAAAACATAGTAAGATTTTTTATTACGCCCATCCAGAAACGACATCAGGGTGGTGGTGGTTTGTGCTGGAGACTTTGTGGGACCAGTGGAGCTTCTAACCACCTTCATGTCTTCTGGAACTGCCAGGTTATGGGAAGAGATCCATAAGCATATAGAGAATATATTTTGTGTAAATATTCCCTTCAAATATATAAGCAATGTATTTGGGTAATATACAGTTTGATAACTGGAATACGGATGCTAAAAAATTGCTCTGCATACTGTTGGCAGCAAGTAAAAAAACTTTCACAAGAAGATGGTTAAAAGTAGAACCACCCACTATTGAAGAATGGATTGATACGGACCACGAAATTTACATCATGGAAAAGTTTTCATTTTCCCTCAGAATACAAAAACGGATTTGGTCTAAATGGACTTAGTACGTGAAGCCTGTAAGATCTGACTTCATTTGAATCTGTGTTTTTTGTGATGACCTGCTCTCTACACCTGACACCGCTCTAATACTGTACTTTATTTCTTTTTCATCTTGCGAAGCTGTGACGATAACGAGAAAAGAGCTCCCCCAGTTCTGTTGTTCATGTTACACAAACGTATTTAAAATCAGAACTTTTGTTTTTTTCGTTTTTTTTGTTTGGATCCACCTTTCCCATTTTCATTGAGAACAGGTGATTGAACTTTGGAGAAAGACATTGCAATGGTCCAAGGAGTGATTGTAATATTGTATATGGAAACAATTGCTTTTTAAAATAAAAAGAAAATAAAAATAAAAAAAAATCAAAAGAGAACCCCAACAAACAGATCTGTGACCTGTGGTCCTGTGGTCCTGGTCCAGGTTCTGTGGAGAGACCCCCGTGAAGGAGGGGCCGCCTGGCGCCACCTGAGCCAGCTGCCGGCCAAGAGCTTCAACCAGTGCGTGGCTGTGATGGACGGGTTCCTGTACGTGGCGGGAGGAGAGGACCAGAACGACGCCCGGAACCAGGCCAAGCACGCCGTCAACACCCTGAGCAGGTCTGGTTTGTAGGGTCACGGCCCACATCTGCTGCCCCCATGTGTTCAGAAGTGGTATTGTTACCCCTTTTCCACCAAACCGGTTCCAGGGCTGGTTCTGGGCCAGTTCTGGTTCTGGTTCACAACTCATTCCACTTGGGAACCAGCTGGCTAAGGGGAGCCACGCCATTACGTTGCTGCAAACTTCAGTTACGTTGCTGCGTTGGCCCAAAAATTTAACAACAACGTATTTACCCTTTTCTACCAAACCGGTTCCAGGGCTGGTTCTGGTTCTGGACCAGTGCTGAGTTTGGAACCGGGCTTTTCTGTTTCCACTGACAAAGAACTGGCCTCGCTTCGAAGGTAGCACCAACTCTTAGCTGGTCAAGAGGAAAGAACCGCTTACGTAAGCGGAGGGGGCGGAGTTATTAAGACCAACGGCAATAGCAAGACTGGGAGACGGAGACATTTTCAAATAAGAATGAATCTAAGGCTACAATGTCAGGCTACAATCTGTGTACAATCTGTTTTTGTATTATTGTACTGTAGGTTTTTTTTTTTTTTTTTTTTTCCCTCTCTGCACATTTATATATTATTTTGTGCAGCCATGCAATTGTGGGTGGGTTGGGGTTTAAAAGATGGCATATTTGATAGGGTTGGTTTTGATGTCTGTTTTTTACCATTTTGTTATTGCCTAAAAAATACAAATAAAAAGATTTATAAAAAAAAAAAATAAGAATGAATCTGGATGCAGCAAAGCATCATGGGTCTGAGGAGGAGACAACCTGTCTTTTAGAGATGTGTCCACGGAGGAGCTACGTGGACCAAGTCCTGTTAGAGCAGATACCTTGTTGTTGCTTCAACTTTCACGCAAAAGCAGCGACGTAACTGACGTTTGCAGCGACGTAATGACATGACTCCCCTTAGCACCCGAGCTGTGGAAAAGTAAACCGGTTCTCAGCTGGTTCCCAAGTTGAACGAGTTGTGAACCAGAATCAGCACTGGAACCAGTTTACTTTTTCATAGCTCGGGTGCTATGGGGAGCCACGTCATTGCATCACTGCCAACCTCAGTTACGAACAGTGGGAACAGAAAGCCCGGTTCCAAACTCAACACAGGCCCAGAACCAGCCTGGAACCGGTTTGGTGGAAAAGGGGTAGACTGGCTTTAAACGGGCCAAAAATGGCTTCATCCATGTCAACGTTGTTGGTAATTTGGGAACCATATTGTCATCGCAACCTTTATAGTTGGTATTTCTCAATCACAGACCGCTGAACCATCAGTATGAGGAGTGTGAAGGTCTGTTCTTCACAGCTGACCCCCCCCCCCCTCTCTCTTTGGTTCCAGATACGACCCCCGCTTCAACACCTGGATGCACCTGGCCAGCATGCGTCAGCGCCGCACCCACTTCTCCCTGGCGGCCAGCGGCGGCCGCCTGATCGCCATCGGCGGCCGCAACGTGGAGGGCCTGCTGGCCACCACCGAGAGCTACCTGCCCTCCTCCAACACCTGGCAGATGCGGGCGCCGATGGACGTGCCGCGCTGCTGCCACTCCAGCACCACCATGCCCTCCGGGGACATCCTGGTGACCGGCGGCTACGTCAACTGCGCCTACTCCCGCTCCGTGGTGAGCTACAGCGTGGAGGCCGACGCCTGGGTGGAGAAGCCGCCCATGGAGACGCCCCGGGGCTGGCACTGCTCCGCCACCCTGGGAGGGAAGGTGTACGTGGTGGGGGGCAGCCAGCTGGGGCCCGGCGGGGAGCGGGTGGACGTGCTGTCGGTGGAGGTCTTCTCCCCGGAGAGTGGTGCGTGGAGCCGGGCCGCCCCCCTCCGCCTGGGCGTCAGCACCGCCGGCCTGTCGGTGCTGAACGACACGCTGTTCCTGCTGGGCGGCTGGAACGAGGCGGAGAAGCGCTACAAGGCGGCCGTGCAGAAGTACGACCCGGCCACGGACAGCTGGTCCCGGGCCGAGGACCTGCCGGAGCCCACGGTGGGGGTGTCCTGCTGCACCCTGACCCTGCCGCCCCGCCACGCGCCGCGCCGGCTGCAGCACCGCAACACCCCGGGTCACGAGGAGCCGGCCGGGAAGAACCGGAGCCGGGAGAGCAGCGCGGCGCCGGCCCAGACCGCCAACGCGTAGGGCGGCGCTGCAGGCGAGACGGGCGGTCCGGCATCAGGACCACATCTGGATCAAGTCTGACTCCTCTTCTCCTCAGCATGCGGACAGTTGACGCCTACTGCTGCTTCTAGATCTTCAGAGCAACATCCGGTGTACGACATCAGCCGAGAAATAAGAAAAACGCAGCGTATGTCAATCAGATAATTGCCATAAATGCAAAAAATAATGACTGATGGCTCTGAAAACAGTTTATAAAATAAGAAAAAGCAGCGTCCGCCAATCAGATCAATGCAAAAAATAATGCAAGTAGAAATGACTTATTCCACTAAAACATGTCCAATATTTTATTCCGAATAACTTGCACCAGTTTTGAAGAAATGTCAATTCTGAATCAGTAATTTTCTAAAACAGATTACTTCAGAACTTGACGACGAGAGCAGAACGTTTAAATCAAACATCAAACCAGCTGCAGACTCGGATGCAGCTAATTTTTCTGAACTTAAATGGTCCGAAGTGGAGGTTTAAGAGAGATTTAAAACAAAAGGTGAAGCTGGATTAGTCAAGCAGGTGGAGGAGGAGGAGGAGGAGGTGACTGAAGGATGATGATGATGATAATGAAGGATGGAGGATGGAAAGACGGGAACAGAGGTGGTTCAAATCAAGCTGGTTAGATCTGTGATCGAGGTGGTTCTGGTTGGACAAACTTCACTGTGAATGTGTACAAAATGTGTGTATCCCAGCAGTGTGTATGAGGGTGTGTATGAGGCTGTGTGTGTGTGTGTGTGTGTGTGACTGATGCAACAGATGAGCCGATTACTGACAAAAACCAGCGATAATGTCGATTTTTCAGCAACAAACTTCAAACATTTCTCCTAAAAACGTGAACAGGCCAGCGAGGAACCGACCTGTTTGTGACTTTATTTATTTATGGACATGTGAAGCAGCACGAACGTAACCAGCAGATAAACACACATATTTAGGCTACATGTCTATGTGTAGGCTGTGCGTAGTGGTTGAAAATAAAGATTTTATAAAAGAAAATAAAAATAAATGTACCATAACTTATAGCTTCGTGTGAAACAATGAAGACTTAAAAGAAGAAAAAAAATTAGAAAAACTTGAAAAACTCAAAAAAAAAAAAAAGTAGAAAATAAAATACAAAAAAAAAAAAAAGCTCCAGCACATCTTTCCATTGGTTTTAACTGAAATAAAAGCAGTGAGACTCCAACATGGAAAAGATCAGCCGACGGTTAATTATATTATATTTCATCTTGAGATAAAAAGATGCATAAAAAGATTTGTCTCATTTGATCGGATGGATCTCTGTATTTTTCTCATTTATGATTTGTCTCTTTGGAGTTTCACCAAATAAAGAAAATCTCCCCAACAAACATCAGTTCTGCTGTCTAGTTTATTAATGTGGTCTGTGATTTAATACTCATGTGAAGATCAGAAATACAGAGGTGGTGGATGACTCCGGTAAGATATTTGAACCCTCACTGGAAAGGATCACATCCAGAAGAGCGGCTCCGGACGGACCAAGAACTGATAAGGGTTTGGAAAACAATCAAATCTGATCTCAGGATCTACGACAGGGGTCACCAATCCTGGTCCTCGAGGGCCGGTGTCCTGCATGTTTTAGATGTTTCCCTGCTTTAACACACCTGATTTTTTTTTTTTTTTTTTTTTTTTTATTTATTTAGCACAATCAGTATCATATAAATAAACAACATGGACAATCAACATTACTGGGATGTGCAAAGGGGAGGTATGAAACCCAAGAGGGCTTATATGAAAACCTCACCCAACATATTCAAATCAAATTTGTTACAGTTTAAAAACAACATAGGAAAATAATTGAGCAGTAATGAGAAATAAGTAGAAAAGTGTAGAGATTAAACAGTATATAAGAAAAAAAAATAGGAATACGTACATAAATTAATAAAACAAAACAAAAATAATGAATAAGCTCATAAGGAGAGAGAGAGAGAGAGAGAGAGAGAGAGAGAGAGAGAGAGAGAGAGAGAGAGAGAGAGAGAGAGAGAAAAAAAACACAACAATAATTATCTTAAGTTTGATGATACATGGTTTGACTGATGAGGTACTTTTTGAGAGCCTTTTTAAATGATGTTAAGTTAATAATTTTTTTCAGATAGTCAGGTAGTTGATTCCAGAGACGTGGACCTTGATAACGAATTGAAAATTGCCCAAGAGCAGTTCTAAAGAAGGCAGTGTGGAGGTTGGAAGAGCTTCGTGTCTGGTAGCTATGGACTTGGTTGTTGGACATAAATATGTGAGAGAAACTACAAGGTAAAATATTCATTCTATGCTGAAACACAAATAAACAAATCTGATACACATTTATGTCATAGACATTCATGAAATTAAGTTCTTGAAACAGTGGACCTGAACTTGCATGTGGCTCAGAGTATGTAACCATTCTAACAAATCGTTTCTGTAAAGTAACAAGGTGTTTGAGGTTTGTTTTGTAAGTGCTTGCCCATACAAGATTGCAATAAGTTAGAAAAGGATATATTAAAGTATAATAAAGTGATATAAGGATTTTTCTGGGTAAAACATGTCTTATCCTGCTGATGACACCAATGTTCTTAGCAACTTTGTTACAGATGAATGATACGTGTTTTTTCCAATTTAATTTTTCATCAATATAAATACCCAAAAACTTGGCATATTGCACTCTAATAAGAGAATGATTGAATATGTAGACATCTTTATCATAAGGAATCTTTTTCTTATTTTTTGGTACGACTAACATGTATGAAGTTTTTTTAATATTTAGAGATAATTTATTTTTTTGGAACTGTTTAAGAGACTCTGAGGTGAGAGTGGACATGCGGTATGCATGCGTATCACACCCCCCCCTCTCATGTGCTCGTTGAGTGGCAGCAGCCAATCAGGGCTGACTGCACACGCAGCGAACCTGCTGCGCTGGAAGTCCCTGGGAGGAGATGAGAAGGAGACCGGAGCAAAAAGACTTGTTTGGTTAACTTACCACCAGTTATTATTAGTTACAGCTTGTTGTGTGCGTGAAAAGGCAAAAGTAAGTGTAATATGCGTTATTACTATGTTCCCAAGCTTGCCTAGTGGTTAAACTGCCTGAATCTGCCGTTTTTATGTGCATACTGAGTACCTCTGTTAGTTCTAGAAGTTAGCCTGACATTGCAATCAGCTGTTCTCGCAGTGTGATGTTTATGCAGCCTATTTGACCTCTTATGTGTTAATTACATCGCTGTTAATGCGTCACTCACGTGCTGGGAGGAAGCGGTGTAGTTGCGATCCGCGACCACTAGATGGAGCCACAGACCGCTATATGCATTCAAGCCTCTCATTTCAGTACTTACCTTTATGTGACTGCATTTTATGTTGATTCGCTGCATATTTTCGTGTATTAAGTTAGTCTTTTCTAATCAAAGATGTAACTGTTTATAATTTCATTATTCAGACAATTTTGGTGTTAATATTGTTTGTATTTTGTTTCTTGTGTAGACCACACAAATTCCTCCAGCCTAATAAACTGGTAAAAGGAAAGTTCTGCCTCCCTCGTGTTTGGTCAAACACCCCTTGGCGACGTCTATCACCCCTGAACCCTCAGTCTCAGCTACAAATTGGTCCTTCGAGCCGGATAGAGTCGTTACCATGGCAACCTCCAGAGGTGATCCAGGCAGAACAACCCCCAGTCCTCGCCTCCACAGGACAACCCATAGACCTTCTCACCTCCAGGATTATGTGGTTGATTATGGAGATGAGGAGCAGCAACCAGCAACACCTCCCACCCGACGTGAAGCAAGCAGGTCAGGCAGTTCTGCATCTTCGCTGCAGAACCCGGGTCCATCAAGCCCATCCACCAGCCTTATGCAACACATTGTTGAGACGGCAAAACAGCAAAGTGAAACTGCAAAGCAACAGAGCGAAACGGCTAGGCGTCAGACAGAGCTACTAGAACAGGTCCTGCTAAGAACCACTCCCCAGACCTCAGTCCATTCCTCGAGAGCAGCATCACGTCAACAGTCACCTTGGGCTCACCTCCACCAGACAGTAGGTGGAATGCAGCCAGCATCCAATGAATGGCGTTCCCCCCAAAGACTTGAGGATACTGAGGCCCCAGCTCAGAGCTCTCCCCTCTTAGCCACACAAGAGCCGCCTGGTCCCAAGCTAAACCCTCAATTGAGGAGGGAACTGTACGAATCACCACCTGCACTTAGCCGAGCAACATCCATCAGCATGCATCCCCTCGATCCACAGAATACCACACCAGACATCCATCAGTCTACTAGCTTCACGCAAATATGCCCCACTCCATCACGTCCCCTTCCATGCTTTCCTGAAGACCATCAGCTGCCGCACACCTTTCAGCGCTCCAACCATCAAAGTCAGCCACCGGCCTTCACTAAGCAAGTCCTCTCAGCCCCCCAGAGTCGACCTACTGGCCCAACTCAATATAATCCTGCACACACTAAACAGGATCCAGGTACTGGCTACCATGTTGCCCCCCCAGTTGTAGAGTCCCAGCTCAGACCACATGCCTCATGCTATGTGCCTCCCCACGCACTCCACGTCGAGGCGCCAACATTCCCAGATTTCACCAGAGAGGACCGAGCACAATATGTAGAGCTTCGCCTGTCACTCAACAACCTTTTACATCAGGGCTATTCCGAACAGTACAAGTATGCTCTACTGTTGAAACATGTAAAGACCCCAAATGCTCATCGGCTTGTCCTTGCCCATGCTGAGTCTTCCACCCCTTATACCAACGCACTGCAGGCACTGGATAGAAGGTATGGGCGACCCTATCAGTTTGTTCTGAAAGAGATTGAGACCCTTGAGAACTTGGCCCCCCTTCGTGCAGGAGACGAGCGGGCTCTGGATGACTTCTCACTGCGTGTACAGGCCATCGTGGGCATGCTAAAATCTCTAAAAGAAGACGGTCTTGAGGAGCTGCACAGTGGATCTAATGTGAAACGTCTACTGAATAGACTGCCCCGCCCACAACAGCAGAGATTCAGGAGACACCAAATCAGGAAGAACCCCAACCAAGTCAAAACATCTCTGCTAGAGTTTGCAGAGTGGCTGCAGCTGGAGGCAGACTGTCTGGAATTCGACCCCACAGACCAAGTATTCCAGGCCAGAAGGGAGCAGAAACCCCGACCTATGACTCAACAAGCCAATGTCATGTATGGAGCAGAGCACCCTCCATCTAAGATCACCCCGGTTGCTCCCCCACCAAAGGTTAAAGGCGCACCAAAGATTCATTGCCCCTACTGCAACAGTACAGCTCACTATCTGAGCCAGTGCACAGACTTTGCTGCCCTTACCAGAGACCAGGCTATCAGCTGGATTAAAGAAAATAAGAGATGCTGGAGGTGCGCCCGAGCACATCTAGCTAAAGACTGCGACCTAAAGAAGCCTTGCCACCTCTGTAAGGGAAAGCACTTGTCTTCTCTCCATGATGTCAATCAGCGGAGTGCTGCAGAGCCCGTAGATATTCCCACACAGAGTGCTACGCTCTACACCTCCGACTCTGAGACTCTGTACTTAGACCAGACTCGCCGTGGTGGAAGAGTCTTCCTTAAGGTCGTCAAAGTTATCCTCCATCAAGGCAATAGAGCGTTTGACACATACGCTATCCTTGATGACGGCTCAGAGCGCACCATCCTGCTTTCCAATGCCGCGCAGCACCTGGGACTGCGAGGAACGTCTGAGGCCCTGAAACTGCGGACAGTGCACCAAGACATCAAGACGGTGAGTGGAGCCTCCGTCTCTTTCACTATATCTCCAGCTAACAAGCCACATGAGAAATTTCACATCCAAGATGCATTCACCGCTAACCACCTTGGCCTGGCAGAGTATACATACCCCCTGTCGACCTTACAGCAGAAATACAGACACCTAGAAGGCCTGCCAATACCTTCCCTCCACAAGGTCCGCCCAACACTGCTCATTGGTTCAGACCACCCAGACCTAATCGTCCCCATTGAGCCGGTGCGCCTCGGCCCACCAGGAGGCCCAGCCGCAGTTAAAACCTGCCTAGGTTGGACCTTACAAGGGCCTTCAAAACACCTGCAGGATCAGCTCTCAGCTTCTCAGTGCCTATTCACCTCCTCTTCTCCTACCACAGATCTGTACCATCAAGTAGAGAGGTTGTGGCAGTTGGACACTCTACCCTTTCGTAGTGAGAAGGCGGTAACGAGGTCCAAACAAGACCAGGAAGCAGTCGAAATGCTTGAGGCAAGCACAGTGAGGGTGGAGATCAACGGCATACATCGCTATGCGACACCACTGCTCAGAGCTAAAGACATGCCCAGGCTACAGGCATCCAAGGAAGCAGTGATGTCATACCTCCGGAGCACAGAACGTCGGCTTGCCAAGGACGCTCCACTGGCCATCACCTACAAACAGGAGATTGAGAAACTGGAAAGAGCTGGTTACGCTGCAAAACTCACCTCTCAAGAAGCTGTACAGTCAAGTGAATCGTGGTATGTACCTCACCACATCGTATCCCACCATGGTAAACACAGAGTTGTGTTTAACTGTTCCTTCAGCTTTAAAGGCCAGAACCTCAACCACTACCTGCTGCCAGGACCCACATTAGGATCCTCACTCCTAGGGGTCCTTGTTCGGTTTAGAGAACACCCAGTGGCTATTAGTGGAGACATAAAACAGATGTTCCACCAAGTCCGGCTCCTCCCCAGTGACCAACCCCTAATGCGGTTCCTGTGGCGAGATCTCCGGTCTGAGACACCACCTGAGGTTTACGAATGGCGTGTCCTCCCATTTGGAACCACATGCAGCCCCTGCTGTGCTACCTTTGCCCTGCAGAAGCATGTGCTCGACCACAGTGAACCAGGGGACCGAGTTCGTCAGGCTGTGGAGAAACATTTTTACGTTGACAATTGCCTACTGAGCACATCTACCCCAGAAGAAGCCAGAGACATGGTTGACCAGTTAAGAGAACTACTAGCATCAGGGGGGTTCGAAATAAGACAGTGGGCAAGCAATGTTGCTTCAGTGGTTAGCCACCTTCCTACAGAGGCAAAGTCAGAGAGTGCAGAGTTATGGATCTCAGAGTCCCAAGCAGATCCCCAGGAACATGCCCTTGGACTGAGCTGGCATTGCTCCCCAGATACCCTTCAGTATCAGCGCCGCCCATCCCCCCTCCAAGATGTGACGATGCGCAACATCTACCGCATCCTTGCAAGCCAGTATGATCCCATTGGATACATACTCCCCTTTACCACCAGGGCCAAAGTCTTAGTCCAACACCTCTGGGCAAAGGAAAGAGAATGGGATGACCCCCTGTTGCCCTCAGATCTTCTACAAGCTTGGAACACATGGGAGGGTGAGCTGCAGCACCTACCAAAAATCAAGCTACCTCGGTGCTATGCAACTCCTGACCCGGATGGAACCGAGGTGACAAGAGAGCTTCACATATTCTGTGACGCGTCAGAGGCTGCGTATGGTTCAGTAGCCTACCTCCGTACTGAGCACCAGTAGGGGAACATTCAGGTGTCCTTTTTATTGGCCAGATCTCGAGTCGCTCCAAAACGGACTCTCTCAATGCCAAGGCTTGAACTTTGTGCTGCCCTCACTGGCGCCCAGCTGTCCAGATTACTCCACAACGAGCTCACCCTGGAAATCAAGAACACAGTTTTGTGGTCCGACTCTTCAACTGTACTTACCTGGCTTCAGTCGGAATCTTGTAGATTCAAAGTGTTCGTGGGGAACAGGATCGCAGAGATTCAGGAGCTGACTGAGGGCCACTGTTGGAGATATGTGGATTCTGGGAATAACCCCGCCGACGACGTTACACGGGGGAAGACCCTCCTCGAACTGGCGGCGCCAAACAGATGGAGTCAGGGACCACAGTTCCTTTACCAGGCCCCAAAATCATGGCCTATGCTTCCAGCCCCGACCAACGATGCAGACTCTGAAGAGCTCCGCAAGCCCAAGTTCTGTGGCCTAACCACCGTTGGTCCCCCTGCGATAGATGCGACTCAGTACACCTCCTTTGAAGACCTGGTGGACGCCACCTGCAGATCCCTAGATGGGGCGGCTCATCAGCCTGATGGTCCCTCTGCTGCCGATTACCAACTGGCCGAAACCACCATATTGCAACAGGCACAAACAGACAGCTTCCCTGACGAATATAAGGCCCTTGAGACTGGCAGGTCCATCTCATCAAGTAGTTGCCTTATTACCTTGTCCCCAGAGTTTGATTCCAGCATGAGAGTGATCCGCGTAGGTGGTCGACTCCGTCGAGTAGAGGGCCTTAGTCCTGAAACAGTGCACCCAATAGTGCTGCACCCAAAGCACCCAGTGACAAAACTTCTTGTTCAGCAGTATGACAACAAGTTGTGCCATCCTGGACCAGAAAGGGTCTTCGCTGAGATCCGACGGCGATTCTGGATACTCAGGGGCAGGGAAGCAATACGCCGCCATCAACATTACTGCCCCCAGTGTCAGAAATGGAGAGCCAAACCAAAGGTGCCAAAAATGGCTGATCTGCCCCCTGCACGGCTACGCCTCCTGAGACCAGCTTTCTATTCTACTGGTGTAGATTGTTTTGGTCCCTTCCTGGTAAAGCGCGGACGAAGCAACGAGAAGAGATGGGGTGTGATCTTCAAGTGCTTGACAACCCGTTGCGTACATTTGGACCTTCTCTACTCCATGGACAGCGATTCGTTCCTACTGGCTCTCAGACGATTCGTGGCTAGGCGTGGCACCCCCTTTGAAATCCTGTCGGATCAGGGAACAAATTTCCGTGGGGCAGACAGAGAGATGAAGGAGAGCTTCACTGCTATGAGCCCAGCTCTGCAGATAGAGCTAGCTAAACAGAAGATCCGGTTCTGTTATAATCCCCCCAACTCACCACACTTCGGTGGAGCCTGGGAACGCGAGGTGCGCTCAGTTAAAGCTGCCCTTAAAGTCACTGTTGGTTCCCAAACCCTCACTGAAGAGGTACTGAGGACTGTGCTAATTGAGGTCGAGGGCATCTTGAACGCCAAACCATTGGGATACGTCTCTTCAGATGTCGCCGATCAAGATCCTGTCACCCCAAACTACCTCCTCATGGGGCGGCCTGATGCCTCATTACCCCAAGTCATTTACCCAGAGTCTGAAGTGCTAAGCCGACGGAGATGGAGACATAGCCAGGTACTAGCAGACCAGTTCTGGAGTCACTTCATCAAGAGGTATCTCCCAACATTGCAACCCCGTCAGAAGTGGCAGGGCGACACTGAGAACATCGTACCTGGCACTGTGGTCATGATCGTTGATCATCAACTACCCCGAGCCCTCTGGCCAGTCGGCAAGGTGAAGGATGTCCACCTTAGCGCAGATGGCCGTATTCGCTCAGTTAACGTTCAGGTAAAGGACAAGGTATACCAGAGATCAGTCGCCCACCTGATTAAACTACCTGCCATCCCAGAGGACCAGTAAGCAGCATCTCCCTCTAGTTGTAGTCTCTTTGAGGAGTACATTCTCACAGTGAATGTAGGGGCGGCTGTTTAAGAGACTCTGAGGTGAGAGTGGACATGCGGTATGCATGCGTATCACACCCCCCCCTCTCATGTGCTCGTTGAGTGGCAGCAGCCAATCAGGGCTGACTGCACACGCAGCGAACCTGCTGCGCTGGAAGTCCCTGGGAGGAGATGAGAAGGAGACCGGAGCAAAAAGACTTGTTTGGTTAACTTACCACCAGTTATTATTAGTTACAGCTTGTTGTGTGCGTGAAAAGGCAAAAGTAAGTGTAATATGCGTTATTACTATGTTCCCAAGCTTGCCTAGTGGTTAAACTGCCTGAATCTGCCGTTTTTATGTGCATACTGAGTACCTCTGTTAGTTCTAGAAGTTAGCCTGACATTGCAATCAGCTGTTCTCGCAGTGTGATGTTTATGCAGCCTATTTGACCTCTTATGTGTTAATTACATCGCTGTTAATGCGTCACTCACGTGCTGGGAGGAAGCGGTGTAGTTGCGATCCGCGACCACTAGATGGAGCCACAGACCGCTATATGCATTCAAGCCTCTCATTTCAGTACTTACCTTTATGTGACTGCATTTTATGTTGATTCGCTGCATATTTTCGTGTATTAAGTTAGTCTTTTCTAATCAAAGATGTAACTGTTTATAATTTCATTATTCAGACAATTTTGGTGTTAATATTGTTTGTATTTTGTTTCTTGTGTAGACCACACAAATTCCTCCAGCCTAATAAACTGGTAAAAGGAAAGTTCTGCCTCCCTCGTGTTTGGTCAAACACCCCTTGGCGACGTCTATCACCCCTGAACCCTCAGTCTCAGCTACAGGAACCAAAGATTAACTTTTGTAAGTTCAACATTTGTTTGAGTAATTAGGTCTTCATAACTTCGATTCGACATAAACATATTCGTATCATCAGCAAAATTGACAAAAAACATGCTTTTTGAAACCAGATATAAATCATTTACATAAATAATAAAAAGCAAAGGACCAAGAATGGATCCTTGCGGCAAACCACATGTTAACTTCCTATAGCTAGAATCAAAACCATTCCAAGAAACAAACTGTTTACGGTTGTTCAGATAGTCACAGAACCATTGAAGCTCTATTTCCCCAACACCATACATCTGCAATTTTTTAACCAGAAGACTATGATCAACAGTATCGAAGGCTTTGGACAGGTCTATAAAAACCCCAATAGTAAATTCATTATTATCCAATGCCGTTGAAAATCTATCAATTAGTTGAACCAGAGCCATCGCGGTGGAGTGTTTTTCTCTAAATCCATATTGATGAGAATAGAGGAGATTGGATTCATTTAAATACTCTGTTAGTCTATTGTACACAATTCTTTCAAGTACTTTGGCCAAACAAGGCAAAATGGATATTGGTCTATAATTTGAGTACTTACACTTTTCATCAGATTTGTGTACTGGGATGACTCTGGCCCATTTGAACTGGTCAGGACAATGACCTGTAGCAAGTGAGCAATTCAATATGTGAAGAAGAGGTTTTGTAATGGCAGGCAAGCATTTCTTGAGAAGACTAGGCTTCAGTCCATCATGACCAGCTCCTTTAGGTTTGAGTTTGGTCACAATGTCCTCAAGCTCAGCTTGCCCAATCATCTTGAACCTGAAAGGTTTAGGAGGAGCCTGTATTTCAGGAAGTGTTATAGAACTATGAGGTATACTGGCAGCAAGTGAGGGTCCAATGTTAACAAAAAAATCATTAAATCCATCAGCAATTTCTACAGGGTCAGTTACTAACTTACTTTCCAGTCCCACTTGAAATTCATCACATGATATTTTATTGGGAGGAGTTTTTTTCATGATCTCATTGATAATTGACCAAGTTGACTTCATATTATTACCAGACTCAGTAAATTTAGTTCCATAATGTTGTCTCTTAGCAATTCGGAGGAGATGATGAAGTTTGTTCCTATAAGAGGAATAAGACTTAAAATTCAGTGGAGATGGGCTGGTTAGGTATGTTTTATAAAGTTTATGCTTTTTTCTTATTGATTTCTTTAGACCCTTGGTGAGCCAAGATTTAGATCTTTGGGGGCACCTTTTTGTATTCTGGTAGGGGAAAGCAATATCAAATAATTTAGAAAATAGTTTAAAAAATATATCATATGCTTTCTGGGCATCGTCTTCCATCTCCACCGAATGCCATGAATTTTCATAGAGGGACAGGATGAACTTAGCTATGTTAGCCTGACAGAAGTTTCTATGGGAGGTTGCTGGCTTGCCTTTTTTGAAAGGAGCAACAGTATGTGTTAAGTGGAATAGGGGGAGGTGGTCAGAAAGATCAGCAAGGAGAACACCGGATATCCCCGGGCCCTCAACTGAATTAGTTAGTATGTTATCAATAAGAGTTCTATTTGTAGCTGTAATTCTTGTAGGTTTGGTAATGAGAGGATAAAAAGCAGAGGTATTCAAATGGTCAACAAAAGTACAGGATTGGGGTTGCATCAGATTTATATTAAAATCACCCAACAAATAACATAATTTCTTCTCTGATAATATTTTACTCAACGAAACAGTTAAACAATGAGTAAATGAATTATGGTTGGAATCTGGGGGCCTATAAATGCAGCCAATAATAACCTTGGTCTTGTGCACAGTAAGTTCAATAAATATGGCTTCAGCTTCCTTTTCAAGGGGAGTTGTAAGGTCAGGGCGAAGAGAGAATTTAAGTTCCTCCTGCAGAAACAAAGATACACCACCACCAATCCTGTCCTGTCTGTGACAAGGAATATGATTATAGCCCTGGATGTTAAACTGGGATACTTTCTCTTTTGTCAACCAAGTTTCTGTTAAGGCAATTATCTTAAACTGAATTGAAAATAAAGAAAAATAATCAATAAGGTCATCAAAATGTTTTGGTAAACTCCTTATATTTAGATGGAAAAATGACAAGGAATCCTCAACACTGGTGTCCCTTTCAGTAACAAGAGTATTGAAGGATTCCGTAGTAAAATATCTACAGGCAGACTTACTGGAACCAATACTGAGATTTATATCTGAGCCAGCATTATCATAAGATGAAAGATGTTGATTGGAAAAAGTAATAAAATCAGGTTCCTCATCAGATAAATATGAAGCATTCAACATTTCATCAATAGAAGACATAATTTTAAAAGTAAAAAATTATTTTTTGACAGATAGGAACAAGTTAAAAATTTAAGCAGTGGATGGCAGTCATTCAAGGGATTCATTGGGAAATTTACGGGGAGGGTGCACTATGAGCTGGTCATACTTGAGAAAGGCAAAGTTCCCTTGCTTCCGTGCTTCTCTGAGCTGTGGCAACAGTTCTTTCCTTCTCTGGCGGACTCTCTCTGAGAAGTCCTCATTTATGATTCTAATTAATCATCGTCACCAGCTTGTCATCAAAGTCTGGATAGTTCTGTTGATGACACACTTGTATCATATGTGCAAGGAAGCAGGGAAACATCTAAAACCTGCAGGGTCACCGGCTCTCGAGGACCAGGATTGGTGACCCCTGATCTACGAGGTCTCATGTCAGCTTTCATGATCAGAGAAGTCACAGGAAAAAGCCTTTTTACTTGAGAACATGGGACAAAGATGAAACTACCAAGTGCTGAGCACAGAGGTGGACCTGTCATGATGTGGGGTTAAGGCTCAGTTATGGTTCTGCGTCACACCAACGCAGAGCACACGCCGCAGCCGTGACGCCGTGCTGAACCCTTCTGACTTCTCCGTCTCTCCATTTGGTCGCGGTGCAGTACCCCCCGCGGCCACTAGTTAGCGATCTTTTTCTGAATGGTTTATCCAACTTTTTCCGGTCACAGTAAATCAAAGAAATAAGGACAACTATTGTGCAAAAAACAAAAACAAAAAAAATCACATATAAACGAAGAAAAGAGCCCTGGAAGTTCACTACTGATTCAAACCGGAAACCGGAAATGCTTCGCTTTCAAACGAACCAATCACAGCCCTCTCGGTCTGCGTGTGGACGGCGTCTCCTCGACGCGTAGTTACAATTTTCAGGAGGTGCACGTCAGAGACGGCGCAGGTGACGGCGTGTCCTCTGCGTCGATCCAAACCACACACCGTAGGCACGGCGCCATTTTGACGCAGAAGCATAACTGAGCCTTTACTCTAACTCAGTGCTTCTCAAAGTGTGGGGCGCACCCCACTGGTGGGGAACGGAGACATGTCAGGTGGGGCGCGACAAACGGGAGGACATTTTCAATTTCATGCCTATTTTACTATAAATGCTATTGACAATAAAGATAATTCACTAAACAAAACACACACAAACATAGCAATAATTAATAACTAAACCGTATTTTCGCGACCATTCGGCACGTCGTGTGGAAACCCTCAGTTTTGTGTGTCATTTCTGGATTTAAAACACACACATGGCGCTTGAACAAAAAGGCGCCGCCTACACGCACGGAACGCCTGAGCGGCAGCCGACGCATCGGCTCCCGCTCGGGCGGTGGTTCCTCCGGTCTTTGAGCCCGTCTCTGCGGCGCAGCTCCCCCGGGAGCAGCGTCTCCTTCTCGGTAGTCGGTTCGTCCGCTCCAGGTGTCCCGCCACGGAGCCTACGCCGTAGGCTCTGCGTCGGTCTAACGCGAAACCATAAATCAGCCTTTACAATAATACTATGGGCGCATTGCGTCATTGGGCGTGCGGTACATTTAAAAATAAAAGACGTTTATATCCGCCTAATAGTCCTAAAAATACGGTCAAAGCATTAGGGGACCGTAGAAAAATGTACCCTGGAACTAAAGTGCAAAAACAATGATTGACGTTGGACTGTTAATTGCAGCGGGACAATATTAAACATCATTCTTCCCTTTGCCACTTCATATCTCTGCGATAAGCTTTTCAGCTGTTGCTTCTCTAAAAACTAAGTACAGATCCCAGCTCAACATTGAGCATGATTTGAGTGTGGCAGTTTCCAGCCTGCAACCCTGTTTTGAAAGGATGTTCAGAGCAAAACAGGCAACACTGCAGCCACTAGTGATGCAGGGAAAGTTCACTTGTTTATGTTTTTGCAAATTAAGTTATGATAGCACAACTGCACTTTTATTTTCTCTTTTTGAACTGTGTTATTTGTTGTTTTTGATATTGATTCAGTATCAAATATGACCGATATACTTGGTGCTAGTAATTAATACATTTAAAATAATTTGAAGTAATTCGTCAAGATTTTTGTTGGGGCGACGGGGGCAAGTGGGGCTTGAAAATCCCTGCTTGTTCAAAGTGGGGAATGACGAAAAAAGTTTGAGAACCACTGCTCCAACTCAAAAGCTTGATCACACTTTTATCTTCAAATATCTTTAAAATCTCTGAAGTTGTAGGTACTTTTACCTCAGCTGAATGGCAAATGCCAGATTTGTTTTAATTTACATTTTGGACCGATCCGGTTTTAATCTTTTGTTAGTGTTTAACGGCAGAATAAAAAAAAAAAAAAAAAAAAAAAAAATTCTGCAACCATCTCTGAACCGGATAAGATCCAGGTAGGAATAAAATTTAAAAAAAAAGCATTGGGAACTGCTAATCTGAGTTTCTGAAACTCCTTCACGGTGAACTGATTATGGTTTTGAGCTGCTGGCAGAAAAACAAGGATAAAAAAAAAGGATAAAATGACCATGTCTTAAAGATCCTAGCATCAATATTCAAGTATTAACGTGACTCTACTTAAACTACCTTCAGTCCCAGATGCAGCCAATTTTTTTAAAACAATTTTGAGATCGTTTCAACTGTCACTATTTTTCCCCGAGATTCATCCTTCAGGAATCCAGACCGAGGTCTTAAACCAGATCGGGATGTTTAACTTTCACCTGACTTACAAACAGAGGCTGTCGTGTTATTGAGTTTAAATGTGTTTGTTTCCCTTAATTTATAAACAAAATGTCATTTATTTAATCTGCAGACGATGTACACCAACACATTCAGAAAAACCGCAGGAGACAAACTTGTTTTTCCCAAATTTTATTCCTTTGTTATAAACAAGATGGAGAGCTGGTCCTTTACTTGCCAGGGAGGATGATGCCGTCGTACTGAAATGAGACGAAGAGGAGGACACGGATTAAATGTGGAAAAATCAAAGCTATACATGTTCAAAACATTTGTTCTGTTCATAAATCATATTATTCACACAAATGTGCCGTCATTACTAAATCAAAACACCAGGGTTTCTTTCTGAGAAGCGTTTTTTTTTTAGCCCAACAAAACACTTCAAACATGTGATCAGAAGTTTGAGCTATTGATCAATCTAAGAAAAATCTACTCCTGCAGGCATCTATGGTCTTGTTCTTCTGCATCAAATCATTCAGCAGAGAAATACGAGCTGCTAATCTCAAATTTCAACTGCGCCCCTGTGATTATCTTAATTATATCTGATGGGAATCAGATGAACAGAAAGTATCCTCGAGTCCTCAAACCAGTAGAAACTGGTTGACAGACCGAAGATGACCCTTAATCTGCAAATAACTCATTGATCAGCAGCAGCTGCCATGTCTGCAGGACTCCCCAGCGCCCTCGGCGAGACACTGAAGGGACTTTGGAAACAGTCTCCAAACGTAGGACCTCTTTAGACGCCGGTACTCACTTTCTGCTGGAACCAGCGCATGGCCTCTTCTTTGCGGATGCGGTGTCTGAAACCAATACGGCCTCTTTTCCGCTTCTTGTCGGCGATGCTGAAACCGGGTCGGCCGAGGACCTGGACGGTGGAGGAGAGAGCAAAGGTTTATAATCAATTACAGAGGACATTTCATTAAATACTCTAATCTGAATCCGGCCAACGTCACAAAACCTCAAATAACCAACAGTTAGATTCACTTTTAAAAAGTTAATATTGAGAAATGCATTTCATCCAAATGGTGACAATTAAAAAAAAAGTTAAAAAAGTGATCCTGACATGGGCGTACAGCACCTTTTACTTGTTGCCCTAACTTAAATAGCAAAATGAAGTTCTGTCATCCACACAAAGATTAAAAGAATAAAAATAGATGGAATGAAACAAAAATTAAAACGCTTTGGTTTCCTGAAACAAAGCCCGTCTCTTACCACGTAGAAGTCCAGTCCGTAGATGCCAATGCTGGGGTCGTACTTGATGCCCAGATCGATGTGCTCCTGGATGCCGAAACCGAAGTTTCCGGTATCTGAGAAATTGTTCTTCCTCAACTCGTACTCACGCACCTGGAAGCAGGAACAGGAGAACCGCATGAGTACAACCAACGAATAACAGAAAAACTTCCCCGTGAGCATTTGTGCTTATTTAAAAATAAAACCATCTTCGTAAGACATTTTAACTAAAAAGATCTCACTTTAATGCCACTTATTTTTCTCTATTTCCATCGGGGGCGGGAGGAAGGGAAGGGGCCGTGATAATAGTGAAAAATCTCCAACAAGACTAACAAACTCTCCACCATTAACAGAAGTCTTGATCGTCGTCTAAGCAACCACCAACAGTTGTCAGGGATCCTTTAGTGGGGTTCTGGGGTAAAACCTAGTCAGGATGGTACTGCAACAGCCCAGGCTCCACCTCAGTCCACACAACTTCTCCATCCAGAGAGACGGATCCAGTTGGATCCCCCGACCTAAGACTCCACTTTGCAGTACTACACTTTTTCTGTCATTTGTGCTGATAAACTGCTTTCACACAAACAATTTTTAACTTGCACATTTGGCACAGAGCAAGAGGGAGAACATGTTTAAATGGGACACTTCCAGGACATCTAACCCTCATCTCTGTTCTGTAGTCCAGTGGCTGCTTCTGTTACCATCCTGACTGACAACGAACTTGTACACATCCAAACACGCAGCTCTCTACTCGCGAATACATAGGAGCTAAAACATTATGCAGATTTAAGTTAGTCACCACACCATCACAAGATGCTTAGTCCACATTCAAAAGGAGTATCACTACCTATACCAGATGGGCTTAGGTAGGTCATGCTCACTTCAGCATGGTGGACATTCAGGGAAACTTCTGCAACCCCAGAATAGTAGGTTCTGTATAAAATGGATATTAAAAGATGGCAAAGAAAAAAAAGGTGTAGGGAGGGAAAAAACAAACAATAAACCAGAAAGTTTTTTGAGTAATCCTGCTGATTATAATGGTGATGGGCATCAAAGATTGATGTCACATTAAAAAACCCAAGTCAGAATAACATGGATATTGTCGTGGAGACTAAACGGAAGTCACTTTAAATCAACAAGGTGTCTAAAGTGACCCGTTTGTGGATGACCTAACAAATATGAGATGTGAAAATTGTGTTTAAAGGCAATACAAGTCAAAGCAGAGGTTTAGGCCACGTTTACACATAGCCAGGTATTTACAAAAACGGATATTTTCCCCTCTACGTTTTCAAAAATATCCTCCTTTACACGAACATGAAAACGCTGTAAAAACGCATGAAATCGCTGCGTCCCCTACGCTGTAGGCTCTGCGTTGGTGTAACGCGGAACCATAAATCAGCTTTGACTGCCAGTTACTTCCAAGAAGGAACGAGAGTCTTTTGTTTGGAGTGATAGAGAAGTGGAGTTACTTTTAAGTGTGACTTTAGAATTTAAAACAGGTAAAATAAAAGAAAATATTGACGGTGGCCAAACAAATTGTAAACACAGGTCGCACAAATGATGCTGGTGACGTTTCTGTTGCATAATGTGACGTTCTGAGCATGAAATCTCAGTTTTCCTCTGTTTAGACGCAAACGTGAAAACGAAGTTTTTGAAAATCTCCACTTTGGTCGGAGTTTTCAGAAATTATCGTTTTTGGGGGCTTTGAGCTCCGTTTTAGTGTAAACGAACGGCCAAAACGCCTCAGTTTTTGCTCCGTGTAAACGGGGCCTTATCTATAATTTTTGTCCCAAAAATAAATTCATTTCTACCAAAAAAACTAAAATAAAAGTTGAAAACTACGAGGTTAGGTAAAAGTACACTCTATCCACTTACTTTGAGGCCCTTCTCCAGGATTTCCTCTGCTTTGGCTCCACGGACGGTGCAGTGGACAGCAATCTTTTCATTTCTGCGGATACCGAAGGATCTCACGGTGTACCGTGCTGCAGAGAGAACAAACTGATGCTTAACATCTGTGACCAGCATCATCCAGGCATCAGTGAAAAACCCTACGGACGTGAGGGACACCCACCCTTGGAGAAGACGGGGGTCTGTCCTGTCAGCTGCTCCAGCACCTTGGCTGCTCGGGTCAGCCTGTCTCCGCTCTCTCCCACGCAGATGTTCAGGCACAGCTTGCGGATGCGCAGCTCCCTCATGGGGTTCTCCTTCTTTTCACCCTGGTCCTGCAGAAACAACATCATCCCACAAGTTACACACCAAAACAGACACACCTGGACGACCTCTGCTGTCACGACAAGCTGTGCTGCAAACTCTTCCTTTTGAACTCTTGAGAAGCCAAACTAGTCCCAGCTGATGCGGTCACCTCAATGCTCACATGTCTGGACATATCCCCTTTAGCATCCACACGTCCTGTAATCACCCCCACGGGCTCAAATAACAACCCAAACATGCTTTCAAACTACACAACCGAAGTATACAAGTCCATAATACAGGTTTGGTGTCATGACGCCACTGTAGGAGTATTTTAACAGCAGTTATTGGACTGAAGAGTACTTATATGGTGGCTACTCGTTAGCGTCACCCGGTTTACCCCCTTTAAGGTTAATTTATTACTTTTATTCAACTAATACGAGTACTTATCAGTTGTTCATCATGGTGCCTAAGATTCTGAACATAAAGCAGTGCCGATGGAGCCCTAACGGGCCCGATGATAGCGGATTTCTACAGTAAGTTCGTGTTTCGTCGGCATCGTACGACGTGAAACTTTACTCACCGCCATGTTGGATCACTCGAAGAGGACTTTCCGTTTCCGGCGCGAGGCTTTTATACGCTTGTGCCCACCGCAAAGCGGTCCGAGGAAACACTTCCAAGAAGCACGAGTGTTCCTGATTGATTGATTGATTGAAGAATTTATTAGAAGAATTGCATAGGATCAGGTACAGTTTCATGACAGTACAGATTCGCTGATACAAAGTCAACTAAAAGGCATTATTCCAAGAAAGCATTACACTTGTTTACATTGGAGACCTTTTTTTAACTCATATAACATTGAATGACATACAGGTAAGAAGCAGTACTTTGTAGGGAAGATTGTAAGAAAAAGAAAAGGGGGGAATTACTGTTATTTTGTACCGAGAGAGAATAAAAAGGTGATGAGACAAATAGAATAAGCTAGGTAATACAAAACAAAAGCAGAAAACAAAACAAAAAACAAAAACAAAGTTAGTTAGTGTTATGGTGGTGAACATCTTTTACATTTTGAGCTCTTTAGCGCAAAATATTAACATGGAAATTATTATTTAATGCCATTTCAAATGTTTTGTTATGCTTTTATTTTTTTATTTCAAATTGACATTCCCAAAAGATTAAAAAAAACTATAAAAAGAAATCCAACAAATGATGTATTTATGCTTTTTTTCCCAAGACAAGACCTTAATTCTTAACTCTTAATTTATTTTTAACCTAAAGTACAATTATGTTCATATGACTAAATTTTTTTTAATTTGAATTCTTTTTTTCCCCTTTTGGTCACCAAATTAATATTGCAAAGGACACATCTTGTCATCCACATCCTTCAAGAGACATAATTTTCCATATTTTCATGTTTCATCTCTTTCTTCAGCCAGCACTTAACCGATCTGTTGAAAACGGACCTAGTGAACTCTGTGAACCAGGGGTGTCGGACTCCAGTCCTCGAGGGCCGGTGTCCCTGCAGGTTTTAGATGTTTCCCTGCTTCATTGCACCATGATACAAGTGACTGTGTCATCAACAGAACTGTCCAGACTTTGATGACAAGCTGATGACGATGATTAATTAGAATCAGGTGTGTTAAAGCAGTGAAATATCTAAAACATGCAGGACACCAGCCCTTCTGGGATTCAGTTTGACACATGTGATTTCATCAGGGTTCATTTTTATGTCATTTATTTAATCTTGAAATAACTTTTCAGCCTTTCGCTGCCATTGTCCCGACTTTTCAGAAGAATCTTCCTTAAATGTAATTAAATTAATATAATATCAGCAGATTAGCACTTTTACAGTCTTTAAGTACAGGCGGTACATAATCGTCCTTAGTTTATCCTCTATTTAGATCAGTGTTTCCCGACCTCGGTCCTCACTGTCCTGCATGTTTTGGATGTTTCCCTTCATCATCACACCTGATTCTAATTAATGGTCCTAATTAGCTTGTCATCAAGGCATGCACAATTCTGTTGATGACACAGCCATTTGTATCACTGTGTGCTGAAGCAGGGTAACATCTAAACATGCAGGACAGTGGGCCTTGGGAAACACTGATTTAGATAATATATATTGTGTGGTGTGTACTATATCACAATTCATGGTTAGAGCATTAGTATATACTTGTATAAGTAGCTAGATTTATGCATAAATGTAAAACACATACGTACATTTGCTTAAATATACAGTATATATATATATATATATATATATATATATATATATATATATATATATATATATACACAGTATATGTACATATATACACATATATATATCAATGCCCATATATATATGAATATATAAACATATATACACACCCACACACACACACAGACTTACATAAACACAAAAAAGAGTCATAAGAATATTATTAATGATTTTAATGGTAATTCTAACAATAATAAATAGCAGTTATTATCATCATTATCACCACCAGTGATGAGCAATGACCGTGACACAAGTGGCTGTGTCGTCAACACAGGTGTTTGTCCCCACAGATAAAAAACATATTCTAAAATACTTAATATCAAATTAAAATAAAAGGATATTTGGAAATCTCTAACTCTTTCCTGACACAAAGGCAGCCGTTCTCTGTTAGATTGGAGTTAGATCATTGGTCTAAAAGATGTTATTAATGGTGATGTTATTAATGGTAATTAAAAAGGTCTTTTCACAGTTCATATCTGCTTCATTTGACTTTTTATTTCTTTGTGTGACCAACGTCTGCTAGGGAAACAGCCGTAACTACCTGATCTATGTAATATGCAAGTCCTGACGTCTATCCTTGTTCCTATCGCTTAAAAAAATACCAAATCAAGCCCAAAATAACAACCAGAAGAAACAGAAGCACCAAAATGAATGTGACAGGGGGACGTGGAGTCAGTGGGGGTTCAGAGAGACTCCCAGAGGCAGGTTGGGCTGCGGTCACAGTCGGCCTCAGAGGAGATACAGGAGCTGGAGGCTTCAGCAGGGGCAGGCCTTCCCTCCTCTGCTCCTCCAGGACGCCGACGAGGAAAACCAGGGATTTGCGAGAGAAAGAAGGTGACGAGAACAGGTTGCACTCTGGGATAAAGAAGTGAGGCAGGATGCCAGTGCGGGCGTGGTTCTCCAGAGCATCAGCCAGGTACAGGAAGCAGGCGGGAAGATTCTGAGGAGCCCAGGCGGCGTCATCAAACCTGCCAGACGAGACGCAGGGAGGAAAACCACATGAAAGGAGCAACCAGAAAAACCTGAGCAAATTCATGTCAGAAATATTTATTCAAGCATAAAAACTGTATCTGGTTGCAGTCTCCAGGTTCCTTAAATGAAGTAAATACCACTTCAGATGTGTATTGGCACATGACATCCATAAGCAACAATCTTAGAGAAGTTAATTCTACCGTGACAAAGGTTATTCATGAGTGGAACGTTTTCAAGACAGTTGTCAATCTTCTCAGGAGCGGACGTGTCAGCAAATGTGTCAGAGAACAAATAAATAAACCAACACCTATAAATCAGACTCTTCAGAGCTTGTTTACTTTGTTAAATGTTTACATTCATGACAGGAAACTGAGAAAAATACTCAGCAAGTGTTTGGAGTGCTTGTTAGGAGAGAATAGGCCTTTTTCAGCCAACGTCATGTAATGTAAACGTAGCAACTGGTTAGCAGGTTATTAACAAACTGCTCTCCACCTGCGGACTAAAGTTTTAAAGTGCCCACTTAATACCACGTAAGGTTATCCATCTACTCTTTGGTTTTACGGGAAAGCCTTGTTTACATTAGTGCTTGTCTGTATGATGTAGAATAATAATCAAATGCAGCTACGGTTTGATAAGCAGGCCTTAGATTAGGCCGGTGCTTTTCTAGGCTCGAGGCGAGGTGTCACTGGACTGTACTAGTCCTAGTTTTGTGTCATCTGTGTTTATGTTCACAAAGCAAAGCCAGAAGGGGGAGGGGGGTTCTCATCAGAGCTTGTGTCCCATGGTGCATCCCTTCGTATCTCTCACATCACAAAAGGACAGAAGCAGCTTCCTGCACAAGAAGTGGAGACAATGGACAACAATGCATTTTAATAAACCTTTCCACTTTGGCTGCTACTGGTGTCTCTAATGATCCTCCCCTCTATAGTAAAGGGTAAATAATAGAATAGAATAGAATAGAATAGAATAGAATATATTTAAAGCATTACAGAATCTCTGATCTCAAAACAAAAAACTCTGAGTCTACGTCATGTTATTTTACGTTCTGTACATGATGTCGAGATTAATGTTGAAATACAATTTCAAGAATAAAGTCGAAATTTCGCCTTTTTCTCAACATTTCAACTTTATTCACAAAATTTTGACTTTTTTCTCAACATTTCGACTTTTTTCTCAAAATTGTACTTTAACATTATTCTCGACAATTCGACTTTTTTCTCAACATTTCGACTTTTTTCTCAAAATTGTACTTTAACATTATTCTCGACAATTCGACTTTTTTCTCAACATTTCGACTTTTTTCTCAAAATTGTACTTTAACATTAATCTCGACCTTTCGACTTTTTTCTCGACATTTCGACTTTTTTTTCGAAGTGCATGATGAAAAAAAAATCTTCCTCCTCTAAAATATTATTTTTATTTTTCTCCTGCCTGGCCCTAATACTCTTCCGTAATATATCTTCTCCTAAAAAAGTGCGTATGAAAAAATCAGATGAAATCTCAGATGATGTCCTTCAAACAGACACGTCCGGGGTGAAGATGTGTTACATCCAAGATCTGCACATCATCTCAAACCAACTGTGAAGCACGGCGGTGGAGTGGTATTAATTTTTGGGCGTTCTTTCCCCGACAACATGAGGTCATGTGCTTGACAGCTGAGTATTAACTGAAACTGGGTGACGCAACAGGTCAACGATCCCAAACCCGCCTGCTGAACGGCAGCAAAACTCTGCATGTTAATACCAGGAGCAAACCGGGACTTTCTCATCTGAAAACAAAGCAGGTCGTAAACAACATCTGGGGACGTCTACCTGGAGGACAGGCAGTGGAGGAAAGCGGTCTTCCCGTGGTACGAGCACAGGTCCTCCAACTCTTTGGGAAAACAGTGTTTCAGACCCTGGATCAGAGATTTGAGCAGCATTAAACACGACTTCCTGTGAGACAGAGAACACGATCATTGATTGATTGATTGACTGATTGATTGATATGTTTCATTTTGAACATAAGCACAAAAAAATAAATAAATAAAACGTAAATAAAAGTAAAAAACGTATGAACTCAATACTATTTTTTGGACCCTCGTTATTGAATATGAAAGAAAAGAAAAAACTTGACATAGTTAAAGGTTGCACAAATGAATAGTAAGAATTTTAAAAATATAAATTGTGGTATACCCGAGAATTAATCACCTGAGTTATTCATCTATATACGTAAAAGCAACACTATTTATGATGTTTATTTATCCGTGTACAATCTTATTCATTACAAACATTCTTACTCAAAGATATTTCTACACACATTAAAGCATATCTGTACACATGTACTTGTTTCTGTTCATATAGGTATAGATACACACGTTTTCCACATACATATATAAACATCCACAAATACACATATTTCCATACCCATATGTATACTTAGACATATAAACACAACCTCCCCCAAGCCCCCTCATCCCTATATCTTGTTTATGAACTGGTTGATGCTCAGACGATGCTTCAGATCCACACTCAGTCTGTTCCATCGTCGTTATTTGTTATGCAGAAATAGTTTTCATATCTTTGGATTGTGAAATTAACCATTTACATTACAGACATGATCAAAAACCAGTTCAATGCTCCAAATTGTTTTCTTCCTCCTTAAAACGTTGACTAAGTAAAAAAAATAAACAAAATATTTGTCCTGACAGCACAAACCATGACGTTCCCTGACCAACGACGTACAAGAGGAACAGATGACACGTACTCACCGGCAGCATTTGGTGGCTTTACTCTCACAGCAGGTTTTCTTGTTGCCATGAAACATGATGATCTTCTTCTCAATGTGAGAGAAAGAAATCCTCCAGCTCTCTGGTGAGAAGCAAGAAGACAAATAACTCAGGTGAGACGTCACTGCAACCAAACTGAGTGTGTTATTTATGGTGCAATCTTATAATAACGTTATGGAAATGATCAAGTGTGATGCAGAAATGGTCATTTCAGAAGGAGGAGGGACTTTAAGGTTACACAGTGTGGTCAACTTTCTTTGTAGCTTCCAGTTAAAACAAGAAAAACCCACAGGAAATAACAAAAATAGCTTGAAACTGACAAAAGTAATAATATATAATACTGAGTTACTGAGCAGTCAGACTGAAGACACCTGAAATGTTGAGTACAGGACACTTCAACAGGAATACCAACTCACTTTCACAGGCTTCATTAGTTTAAAACCTTTAAGTGATTCTGTTGAAACACAGCTCAGAAGCAGCATTTTTAGTAAACTAATTAGCCTCTGGGATTTTCCTAAAATGGAAGGGAACTAATTATTTCCCCCGTGTATGTATGGTATGTATGTGTGTTTGAATACTTTTAATAGGCATCGTAAGAGACAATACCAGCCTGACCCAGAAAAACAAGTTCTGCTTATAATACCAGATTAATTTCCAACTAAAGACAGATATATCAGTGTGCTGTGTTATGAAGCTGTTACTGTGACAACTTGACAAACGTACAGACACATATATGTCCTGAGTTTTGGTTTTCAGGGTTGTTCTCGAGCTTCTCTGCAGGATTTTCACCTCCAGAACCATCAAAATGACCAAAAAAAACATACCGATAATTTCATCACATGATCTGTTTAAAGCAACGTAATAATACTGAAATGTTATTTTCTTATCAATTACATATGTTAATAAATAGAAATATGGTGCCAAACGTTAATCTGAGCAACAAATAAACACAAACTTCTGTATTTGTTTATGTTTAAATGGCAGATATTCTTCCATCTGTTATTGATCGTCTACAGTTTCTTTCATTCCCGATGTCTCATCTTTGTGTAACGTTAAAGGAGCATGAGGCAGGATTGAGGCAGGATTTATGAAAAAATTGGTATACGTTTTAAGTTTTCTAGTAATAATGTCAGATGAAGCGTTCCAAACCAAAAAGAATGAGCCCTCTAGTGTATCTCTCCATTACCTTGAACAGGCTGTGTGCTGCAAAATGTGCTGCAATTCGGGGCCGGAATTTCCCGCGCTGTCCTGCGGATGTGACGTCACATGACGCTGCATGCGCGTTCTCCCCGTTCTCCCGTGCCGGCTTCACTGTTGGCTGCAGTACCCCCGACGGCCGTCGTGGCGAAGGGTGGCGCTAGAGAGTCTCATTTCTTAAAAGGAGCCTCATGCTGCTTTAAGTTCTGGAGAACGGGTTGAACCTGCTCTCACCTTTGGCATCTTCGTTGCCTTTCTGACCTTTCAACCTCTTCGGCACGAAGTAACACGGCAGACTTCGGATTTCCTGGCGTACCTTCTTGCCCAGCCAGTTCTCCACGTCCGGACCGTTCCGGACCGCCGCCGGCCATCCCTGGACCTGCAGACGGACACCGGGACAGAAGTCACTTCAGATCAACAACATCGTGGTCTGTTGGGATTTTTATGAGACTGCAAGTTGTTTTTCTTTTGCATTTTTTTATCCATGACATTTAGTTTCTCTCGCCATCTTATCCTGATGTTTTTCATCTAGCTATTTTAGTTTAGCTTATACGAACCTATGATGCTGATTAATGCCACATTCAATTCAAAGTCTCTCCCTGACCTTTCCAGGTTGGCCTGGAAGGTTTCAGGTGAAGAGGTGTTTACTCGTTGCTACTTCCCCACCTCAACCCTTGTTGTGGAAAAACCCAATAAATGCTCTTTAATACATTCTTTCCAACCAGGTGAATAACTGGTATGAAACTGAGCGTCTAAGTTACCAATAATAAGATTTGAAATGATCCAGATTTCAGTAGATTTAAGGGTCAGAACATACACTAGACGTCTCAATGGAGAATGACGATGAAACAAAGGAAGAATAATGATTTTAAGGCACAAAGGATGATTCATTCTTACGATTTGAGTCGACAAAAACATCTTTAAGGTCAGAGTTAATCTTTTTTGGGGCAGAGTACCAGTCTGTATATGTAGATGGGCTGAGGCTAAATGTTGCTGCTCTCAGCAGTTTTGGTTTAATTAAGTGGCCAAGGCTGAATACAGTACCTGAGACTGAATGACCATAGGAGGAAATTTGATTTTAAACATCCGTTTGCAAACTACTTTAAAACAAATGTGTATTTCAGTATGTGGTGTAAAATTATGGAACTCCTAAACAATTGATTTAAAGGATTGTAAAAATATTCACCAGTTCAAGAAATTGTATAAAGACAACATAATCAGACAATATGAATTTAACGGGTAAAATATCTTTTGTTGTTTTTTTGTTTTTGGTGTTGTTGGTGAGTTATTGTGTATGTTTTTTCTTATTTTTTGTTGTGTTTTGTTTTGTTTTTTTCATTATTTTTTTTGGTATTATATAAGCAGTGATTGTTTAACAGACGGACAGACCATCTTCATATGTATTGTTTTATTTTTTTTGAGAAAGGGACTTGTAATATAGCGCTTTCTTCTTCTTGCCCCTTTTCGATCATGGAATGGAACATGTATGTGAACTACCATTTCCATGATACGGAATAAATAAATGAATTGAAATTGAAATTGAAATTGAATATGTGGAGCTAGAACAGTCTCAATAGTCCCAAATGCAAACTTCCGACTCTGACCTCTTTCACCAAACATTTGGAAATCATGGATATTGGAGGAACAACACTGTTATCACAGCTAGGCTTAAACTTGTTTAGTTTGTCTTAATGTTAATTATATGTTTAATTCGTACGTACTAGGGCAATGTGCAATGCAACACGCACTTTGTATGACACACAACTTTGATACTCTTGTACTTGTACAAGATCTTGTAAGAAGTACTTGTCCCGTCTAAAACAATAAACTTTGATTTGATTTATAAATGCACAGGATGATTTGCAAATGCTTTGGAAAATTCACACGAGCGTAGGACAAGATACACAAATGTATTTCCAATTCACACACAAACATAACCTGATTTACAAACGGCTTGTGGTCTGTGGACTTCTCTGCATTCATGTGTGATTTTTGAGACCTGCCTCAATCCTCAAATGTCTTTTTTTAAACCTGCAACCAATCAGATATCTTCCTGAGTTACCTCCAGGGCAAAGACCACGTCCACGGAGATCAGCTCGGCGCTGCGCTCCGTACTGCGCAGGGACAGCGTGACAGCTGGAGAGAGCAGACGCTTCCTGTTCACCTCCCAGTGACACTGGTGATCTGGCACTGGGCGGGGGAAAAAAAACTGCTTTTCAATAGTTTCAAACATCAGTTTTTGGGGGGTTTTTCATTCAGTATAGTGGGACAAATGTGAGAACCTCGGTAGGCCTTGAGGAACTTGCGGACGAGGCCGTGCATCTCGCTCAGGACCTTGCTGGAGGAGATGGTGAGGCTGCCCTCCAGCAGGAAGGGCTGGATGGGCCGGCGGGTGGGCCGGGCCAGGTCCAGCCGGTAGAACAGCCCGCCGTCCAGCCTGGTGGTGTTGAGGCCGCAGGGCAGCTGAACCGTCAGCATCATGTCGAACTCATCCGGGCTCTGGATCTGGGGAGGGAAAGGCCAGAAAGTTTTACTCTGACAGGTGTCGTAAAAGAATTACATCTGTCACCTGTTGTGTCCTGATCCTGCTCCGTCGCCCGTCACCTGTTCTGTGCCCATATTTGGGTTTCCTGTTGCCCTCGGCCCAGTTAATTGCCCTCATCAGTCTCACCTGTTTGTTCTCCGTCTTATTTAAACAAGTCTTCAGCTCTCTCTCTCTCTCTCTCTCTCTCTCTCTCTCTCTCTCTCTCTCTCTCTATCTTCCTGCAGGTACAGTGCTGTTTTGACCTCTTATCAGGCCCGAGTGGTACCGCTGTCAAATCTTTACATATGTGCACTTTATGTGGCAACCGTCTGTATATACCGTTACGTGATGTGTATAATCTGTTTTAATATATATATATATATATATATATATATATATATATATATATATATAATTAGACTTGTAGTCAAGACTGCCTAAACCGAGACAAAGACCTAGACAGATCAAGACCAAGCCCAAAAAGAAACCTAGTTATTTCCTGATCCTGCGTGATTGTAGAACATCAGCTCCATCCTGGTTCAGCTAGTTTCCATATGAGGTTGTATTCAACTGCAGCACAATAACACAGAGAAGTGGATGATGATGTTGAACTCACTATAAATGTTTCCATCCATCAGCTGAGATCAGATATGTGTGGCGACTGCACTACCGCTATTTCTACACTATTGGAGGATTGACTCTAGTGCTTTTAAGGATTGACACGACACAAAAGGAATGAATAGTAAATGTCACTGATTTAAATTGGACATCATTTGGAGATGAAATCTGAATTTTAAATATTAAAGATACAATTATCTTACATTATCTTACATCTTACAAAAATTACATTATTACTCTTCTGCCCTTATTTTTTAACAACTTGTGCTTTTATTATTTTACCTCTTTTCTTATCATTTTATTTCATTTTATTTGTTATTTAAACATATTCTTAAATTAAATACTTTTTGAAAACCGTGCAAAGTTATGGATAAGCCCTGAATACCGGTACAGGCATTGTGACGTAGAATTGTCAAATTGGTTTGATTCACCGCACCAATCAACACAGATTACTTTGTAATACTGTATTTGACCCGGTCTTTGTACGTTTTGACCGTATAGAAACGTAATTCTTGCTATTTAAGAATGAGATGTACCTGCTGTACTCTACTGCCCTTACTTTTTAACAACTTTCTATTATTTTACCTCTTTTCTTATTTTATTTCATTTTATATGTTATTTATGTTTCAATTGTGTCCAGCCGCTTTTAATGTTGATGTAAAGCACTTTGAATTACCTTGTGTTGCCTTGCCTATTTACCATGAAAGTAATAATTACACTGTATATCAGCATCACTGAAATGGACCTGATGCTTAATCAATCACAACGATATGCAAATATTATTTATATATTTAATCAAACAAGGCCGTTATAAACAAAAAACTGTAATTAAATACAGACACATGCAGATGCACCAAAACATTAAATCACATGCAAAATACAAATAGTTTACAAAACTGTACATTAACAAGAGGAAGACCTGCTGATCACCAGATTCTGTCACCTTGGTAAAGGACTCTCAGTTATCCGAGTCCGATACTGACCAAGACCAAGGGCACAAAAAAGTGGTCTTAATAACTACAAGTCTATATATATATATATATATACATACACACACCCAAACCCCTCAGCGATTGCCGTGACCTCACCTTGACCTTCTCGAAGTAGCTGCCAGCAGTGAGGAAGTCGGCCCCCTGGAAGAGCGGCTGCTCGCTCCTCAGGAACTTCAGCAGGTTCTCCCGGAAGTCGTTGACCACCTCGGCGGCCCAGCAGCGGTCGGTCTGCCGGATCTTCAGGTGATTGGCCCTGCGCTTGATCCAGTCGGCCAACCCGGGGGACACGACCTCCGACCTCTCCGCCGCCGGCGGGGACTTCCGCTGCAGAGCGACACACGGAGGAGAGTGTTGACCTTCAGCATCTCCAGGGGTCTGAGGGCGCTTCGCCAGACAGCCTCACCTGGGTCCTCCTGCTGGGCTTTCTGCCTCCTCCTCACGGGTTTGGGCTGCAGCGGCGAACCATGTTCTCCGTCCATGGCTCCCGCGGCTCATCCTTCGACAAACATGAAGCATGTCAAATAACTCATGCATCTTCCCTTATTGAAGTCTTTGCATGAACTCTATCAAATTGGAGTCAAGCATTTAACATACAAATGTATGCTGAAAGAAAGTTAATAGATTTTTGTTTGCTACAAGTCAAAAAAGATGTTCAGAGTCCTAATTCCACTCAGTGGTTAAAAGAGATGTCCTCACACCTAGTATTAGAAAAACTAACATACATTCTAAGAGGTAAAGTTTAAGAATTTAATGACATGTGGTCACCCTTTTTACATTTTATGGACAATCTGCCCAATGATTCTCATGAACAAAGATTATTAGATGAGTTTATTTTCAATGCCCCTTTTCTTGTGACTTTGCTGTTCTTATACAGGAAATGGGCTAATTGTAATTGCAATTGACAAATGTATTGTATTGTATGTATATATGCATTTATACCTGCATCTTTTTTTTCCCCCTTGAGTTAAGTCCTTTTATTTATTTTTTATTCTTTACTTTTGATTATTATTACTATTTATTTTATGTATTCACATATTATCTGTCGAGTACTTTTGCTGAGGACCTTGTGGGGGGGCGGGTGTTTTTGGGCTTGTTGTTATGAATTTTTTGTGTGTTGGTTATTTGAGAGAAAATCAATAAACAGAATTTGAAAAAAAAAAAAAAAGTATGCTGAAAGTCATTTGATGCATGGTTTCCATGGTGATGGGCTCTGAGTGGCAGATAAAGTGCGGGTTTGGGAAAACATCTCCAGGCAGGGTTCGGACAGCCACTGACTGCAAAGCACTTTAATACATTAAGTTTAAAAAAATGATGTCACTTAGTCCGTATACTTTCGGGATACTTTGCTTTAAAAGAGTGGTAACCTTCGTAGATATGAGAGCTTCCTGAAAACTCAGTGTTTTCCAGCTAACTATAAAGAATTAGCTTTGGTCATGAGAGCCATTCCTTCAGGGTTAGTCCAGTTAATGAGAGCACATTTTGTTTATCAAAGATTTAATTTACAAATACCGTTTCTAAAAGTTGGGGGTATTGACTTGATGGACAAAAAATGTTAAAAATCAGCATATAAGGAAGGTTCTTTGTAGTTTGAATATGGTGTTACCCAAAGGAAGGTTTTTCTGGAATACACAAATTGGAGGAAAGCATGGATGGTTCACTTTCAATACTGCATTTCAAATAAAATAAGGGAGCTTAACTTCAAAATTTTGCACAATATTTATCCTTTTAATAAAAAACTATCAACGTTGAAGGATCTGGATGAAAATTGTACCATTTGCCAAGTTGAGTCGGAGGTTATAACACACGTATTTTCCAACTGTCCTCTCTCATCTGGGTTTCGGAGGGATATGGAAATATATATCTTGGATAAATCTAAAAGTACTATCGAAATCCAGCCTAAGGATAGTCAAGTTTAAATGTAATGATAAAGTTTTGACCTTCATAATTAGTCTAATGCTCCTGTTCGGGACATTTCATAAAGCAAGGACCTTCAAATCTCTCCTAACTTCTGTGTTTTCTTAAGTGACTTCCATTCATATATAAATACTATAAAGTTAACTGCAAATAAGAAAGCAAAACTCACATTGCTTCATCTTCAAAATCTATTTCTGTTTGACAAGATTCACAAAGTGCCTTTTGATTACTGCATACTTTTTATTTGCCACTTCTTGGTTGTAGAATATTATTTATGTTGGTGCTGGTGTCTGTTTGTATATTGGATTTTATGTTTGTGACAAAGATTAAAACAAAAAATAAAAACAACAACTTTGCTTTAAAAGGCTAAATGGCACATATTTGCAAAACCACTTAAATTAAAGCTGAATGTCTACATTTTGATCAATCCTGATGGTTTCACTTCACATCCTGCATAGTGGTGAATTAAAACCATAAAGTTCAAATACTTCTGAACTTTATTGTATTCTTAGTGCACTTTTGGTTGAAGCCTTCTCTTATTTGAGAGGACGAGTTCTCGTTTCCGGGAAGAGATGTTGGACTGATCATCATCAGAAATATTTCTTGCACAATTTTTACAATTGAAACCGACGGAAACAAAACACTACAGTCAAGAAGTAAAAGGCAAACTTTCTGTGTTTTTTCTCAGTGACTAACCATCAAGTTTTTTCTTACCACATATATGTAAGGATATTTAATTTATTTGAGATCCAAAACCAGCTCTAGACAGTAAAAACTATTAGTGTCTGACACAGATCGATCCTTCACGTTAGAAGATCTAATTCAAAACTATAAAAATAAGCGATTTAACAACTTCTATGTAAAAGATTTCAACAGAAACATCCCACTTACCAACAAAGACAAAGGACAGCTTAGGATCGGAGTTCACCTGAGTGATGTCGGCTCAAAAACACAAAGAATGAGTGGATGAGACGCAGCCGCAGCCGCAGGCGCGGCAGACGGGGCAGGAGGCATTTATCCACCTCGGATTGGTGGATAAAGAGCTGAATGCAGGGCCCACGTGGTCTGATTAAACAGCAAGGCTGCTCCCTTCCCTGCATAGTTTCACTTTCATTTTCCCTGAAAATCCTCATTTCCACGCTCATCCCCCTTTTCTGCTCCAGGACTGCTTTCACATGCACACAACACAAGGCCCACCTGAACCTGAACCTGAACTTGAACCTGGACCTGAACCTGTCACCTGTCACTGTCACCTGTCACGTTCCATCAGGATACAATATTAAATCATTTTACTGAGTGATGTTGTTATACCTGTTATATTAGTTTGGTTTGACCCAACTTTCATAATGAGACCTGTTTGTGACAGGTGAGCTAAGATTTAGCTGGAGGTTTTTCCACCCCGAAGCCAGGTGAGGCGGGTCGGGCATCCGGTCAGGGACCAGCGGAGACCCAGGACATGCTGGTAACAGCTTAGCAGAGTTGGACAGAGTACTCGACCCCAGTACTTGAGTAAGAGTACAAATACTACTGGTCAAAATTTACTCCGTTACAAGTAAAAGTAGCTCAGTCAAAATATTACTCGAGTAAGAGTAGAAAAGTACTTGCTTTTAAAGGTACTTAAGTATCCAAAAGTAAATGCTTTTAAATTTACTTTAAGTAAAAGTAACAGTAAGAGTAAGAGTACATTTCTTATTTTCCACATCAGTAAATTACTATATTTTTTCTAAATTAATTTAAGGATCTTTTAACTCTTGTTTCTGAGAATTCGATGTTGAGTTGTTGAAAGCAGAGAGGTAGTTCTGCTTCGGCAGACACAATAAACATTTGAAAATAAATGTCTGTGGTTTTTCTGTGCCCTCGTTTTTTACTCGGTCGAACTCAAACATTGAGTTAAGATACGGCCAAGGATTTTGTGAAAGTCCCTGCTCCGAGTCCGGCTCATTATCAGACTCAGACGACTCAGCGGATTGTCTTTCTTCTCCTGACGCAGGCGTAGCCATTGTTGCGGCTCTGTCTTGACTTGTTGCGGCTCTGTCTTGACAAACGCAGGCTACTTTGGCGGTATCGTTTTGAGGAGGCTAGACGTATTTCTGCTTTACATCCCAGGGGAGAGCGTGCACTGTGATAGGTCTCCTCCTTTGACAAAAACAGCTTGTGTCCAATAGGATTTTAGGGAAGAAGAAAAAAGAGCAGACCTGAAAGTAACGAGTACTTTTCAGCCTTCCTAGACATTTACTCGAGTAAAAGTAAAAATATTTGTCTTGGAAATGTATTCAAGTAAGAGTAATAAGTACCAAAGAAATCTAATACTCAAGTAAAGTACAAATCCTCTGGATATGTACTTAAGTACAGTACTCAAGTAAATTTACTCCGTTACTGTCCACCACTGCAACTTAGGATACCTAAGACGAAGCGAGGGAGGAGGAAGTCTGGGCTTCCCTGTGACCTAAAATCATACATCCATCACCTAAACCCGCCTCCTTCCTATTCAGGTGTCCTCAGGTACACACAGGTACACACAGGTACACACAGGTCCCCAGGGCACACCTTCAAACACAGGACGCACCCTGCATCCTCACAGTTTCATATTAGTTCCAGGTTTAGATGAAAGGAAACATGGGAAACTTATCTCGTTAATAAGATATCTTAAAGCAGAACTATGTAACTTTTCCACCTTAATCTAATATTTCATCATCATCATTGTGATGGTACATCAACTTCCAACAGGTTTAATGAACCTCTGTCATGGTCTGAGGGGTCTGTATCGCCTTCACTGGCACTATGTAACTTGGAGGTGGATGGTAGGAACCCTTCCACACTACTGGTAAAGCACTACCGCTTTTGTCCAAAGGAGCCGCCAAACTCAACAAAAGCTGAAAGTTACATTGTGCTGCTTTAATAGATTAATGATCTTTAGTTTACAAAACACAAGAGAAACATCTTCGTTTGGCAATGTTGGAGATCTTTATTATTTTGGCTTGAACTTGATCGATATCTGAGTTTTCTCTTCAAGGCGTGAACCCTCCTTTCCTGCGGAAACTTTTGCGATGGGCTTTAATCAGCATAAGCCAGTCCTTGAGTAGGGAGCTGCGCCTCAGGGAGGCCAGCGCTGGGTGGCAGGGGGGGGGTGGCGACAGGGCGGCCCGCTGCAGCGCGCACGCCACTCTGCGTCCGACAGCCTGCGCCAGCATTCATTTCTTCTTGTCGGCCTTCTGTGCGGACTTGGTGACCTTCCCGCCGGAGAGCGCCTTCTTCTCCACGCTCTTGATGACGCCGACGGCCACCGTCTGCCTCATGTCCCGCACGGCGAAGCGACCTGCGGGGGGGAGAGGAGAAGGCGTGAACATCGGGGAGCCCATTTAATTATTAGGCTGGAGTAAAATCTGTCAAGTGCAATGGACTTCAACTAACTCATCTACATGGCGAGAATTCTGTTGGAAAAACATTGTAAGGTTTTTTCTTACACCTCTACAAAAGTGGAAATAAAATTGTGGGACTCAGGATGCCAATCACTTCCATGTATGTTGGGATTGGAAGGTTATTGTACCCTATTGGGGGGAAATTCACAAACACATTAATAATATATTTGGAGTCAAAATTCCTTACCGGTTTGATACTCTATATATGGGTGACATCCAATTTGAGGGGGGGAATAACAAAGATAAGAAACTGCTACAGATACTCTTTAAAGGGGACCTATTATGGCATCTAATACCTATTTTAAACAGGCCTTGAATGTCTTAAAAAACAAGCTTTTGATTGTTTTTGCTAAATAAATTAGAAATTCAGCCTCTGAGCCATGTCTTTATCTTCCCAGTCTCCAACCTCATTATCTATGCAGGATTCTGAGTGGGCGGGGCTATGATAATGAGACTCTGTGCTGATTGGCTGCCTGAATGACGCGATACACCGCTACGAAAAAATGGCGGAAGCTCCGGCCGGTGGAGTTAGTTGTTGTTGTTCTGGCCAGAGTTAGTTGTGGGCGTAGTTTCACGCATCGGAGGCCAACCTATGCGAATTGCATTTTGGTTACGTAACGACGGGAGCAGAATCTGAACGGCTTGTAGAATCCACATCACACTGAACGGCTCATTCCGGACGGCTGTACAGACACTGCAGAATTTGGTTGCTTTCCTCCTTCTCTGAGGTATCAGGCTGAGGGGAGACCACTTTATATATGTTAAAGCAAGAGAAAACGTGTTTTTCATAATAGGTCCCCTTTAAGTTAAATTCAGTGGGGGATTCAGTTAAAACCTGAATCCCCCACTATAGATGAATGGATAGGAATAATATATGAAATATATGTAATGGAAAAGTTGTCATTCTCTCTAAAAATCGAGAAGGAGAAATTTTACCTAATGTGGTCTAAGTGGACTGAGTACATTAAACCTATAAGGTCTGACTTTTGCTAACTTGACAAAAATAAGGAGTGGGATCAAAGTGTTTGTAATATGATATATTGATATAATCTACAGCACGATCTTTACTCATTCTGCTTTGCGTGTAATTTTTAATTAAATATGTAATATTTAAGTTGAGAAGCTTTTCATGTTCCATGTAAAGAGCCAGGAGGCAAATTGGACATCAAAAGTACTACAAAATGTCGTGCCAATGTTATGTTAACTTACTTGAAGTGATTTTGACGCTATGTAAATCTGCATCTGTGAAATCAAGGCTTTTCCAAATAAAAGATAAAAAAAAAACAAAAAAAAGAACACCGGGGAGCCCTCCGGCCTCGCCGGTCGTTTACACGCCACGGACGCTCGGACTCACCCAGGGGGGGGTACTGGGAGAAGCTCTCCACACACATGGGCTTTCCGGGCACCATGGTGATGATGGCGGCGTCGCCCGACTTCAGCGCCTTGGGGTTGTCCTCCAGCTTCTTGCCGGAGCGGCGGTCGATCTTCTCCTTGAGTTCGCTGAACTTGCAGGCGATGTGGGCGGTGTGGCAGTCCAGCACGGGGGCGTAGCCCTGGGAGATCTGCCCGGGGTGGTTCAGGATGATCACCTGCACACGCACGCACCACAATAAATGAAGTGTAAATGAACGAGGTCAAAAAGAAATAAACAAGATAAAGTGCTGACGCTTCAAGTTCTTGGAGGGGCTGCAGACATTTAGAAAGCGTTTATGACTAACATTGACCCTTTTATTTCCCAGTAATCCCCCTAAATGAACCTAAAGCTCGTTACTAATATGACTTCTGCATGAAATATCAACAAAGTCTGGTTTTATTTGCCTACAGCTCGTTTCATCACAGCCATGTGACGCACTTTCAGACCAGCTGATTCATATTTTCTTTTAGGAAACATTTCAGAGCTTTGACGGGCAACTTATACAGCATAATATATTAATTTTGCTCCTCTTTGAAAGTCACTGGAATAAAGTTTTTCTCTTTTCTTAAAAGCTATTTATTTAGAATGGCTTTTAAGACCCAGTAGTGTGGTGACACTTTTTACTCTTTTTCTTTTATTCTATTTATTTTTTTGCTCTGTCTTATGATTGTATGTTGTATTTCTGTATGTTTTATTCTGTAAAGCACTTTGGGTCACCTAGAGGTGGCTGTAAAGGGCTATGTAAATAAAGTTTCTACATTTACATTTTCAATCAGAATTTTAGTTTTAATTAACTTGTAAATCAGGAGTATTTTCTGCCCCTGGAGATGTAAAAGCTACGAAGCCCCTCTGGTGACATTTGAAAAAAATAAAATAATGCGTGGCCACGCATTAATAACTAGTAGCCACGAGTTAATATCTCGTTGCCACGAGTTATTAATGCGTGGCCACACATTATGTATCTCGTGCCCACGCATTATTTTACTCGTGGATGGAATTATAACCTACTGTCTGGACTTTGATGGGTGCAACTTCCTTGGTGGGATGGTAATTGATCATTAATAACGGTAATTATAGTCTATTTATATTAAAGAGCAAGAGTATTGTCATGGCGAGTGTAGTAATAACATGTGACATTTGAAAAAAATAAAATAATGCGTGGCCACGCATTAATAACTCCTGGCCATGCATTAATTATCTCGTTGCCACGAGATATTAACTCGTGGCCACGAGTTATTAATGTGTGGCCACGCATTATTTTATTTTTTTCAAATGTCACCAGAGGGGCTCCGTAAAAAGCACCACAAGGAATGTTCAGAAATAATATTTGAGCCATTTTTACAAGTTATATATAAAGAATAATGAACTGAAGCTTTATTTATGTCTAATTTATCTGTCAAATACATTTCAGTTACATAATTTCACCCGAATCATTCAGCTCTGCAGAATACCTCACAGTCTCGGCTTTCTGGAGGTTTTTAAATGAAATAATACAGCAGAAAATATGGACTCATGTGAGCTAACTGCAGATATCACAGATATTTCCCAAACGTCTTCTTCTTTGACAAGAGAGAAAGAGAGAAAATTCAAGAATAAGCCTACTTGCAGTTTGAAACTAACTGAATGTGGCAGTACCAACTTCTGACCACACGGGGGCAGCAGGTAACAGGAGCGTTCATGTGAGCTGCTGACATAAGACAACAAATCTCCTCTAGGACAAAACAGTCTTACAAGATCCAAGTTTAGTTGTACTTATATAAAAACAATACCTATTCTATTTTAGTTAAAACATTATTCTGGGTGGGTTTTTTTTTTTGTCAACAGCAGAATTTGACACCCCATGGGGTCAGAAGTGGGATAATAGGACTATTATTGTACTTAGTACATATTTAAATATCCATCTGTTATTTTTTTTATATACTAGTATTTCTTATTACTTATTTTTATTCTCCTTCTTCTTAAATATTATTATTGTATATACTGTTTATAGTGTTTTTATTATTATTGTGTGATATTGATGCCTCTTGTGTTTTGCACTATCCCCTTTGCTGCTGTAATCTGGAAATTTCCCCTCTGTGGGACTATTAAAGGATTTCTTATCTTATCTTATTTTGTTCTGGCTAAAATGAATAAAAATTGTGAATATATAAAAGTGTTTATTAACCAGATTTGAGTAATCAGAGAAAAGAAGGAAAATGAAAGTTCTCTGCTTGGTTTGCGGCTGCTCACCTGAGCGGTGAAGTTGTCGGCGGCCAGTGGTGGGTCGTTCTTGCTGTCGCCAGCAACGTTTCCACGACGGATTTCCTTCACGGAGACGTTCTTAATGTTGAAGCCCACGTTGTCGCCGGGGACGGCTTCGGTGAGAGACTCGTGGTGCATCTCCACAGACTTGACCTCAGTGGTCAGGTTGGGGGGAGCGAAGGTGACGACCATGCCTGGCTTCAGGAGACCGGTCTCAACACGGCCGACGGGTACGGTTCCGATACCTGAGGGGAGGAAAGGGAAATGCGTGACGTTTAAAGGTTTTATTTCATTGATTTCAGTCATCCGACAGATTGCTTTGCACGAGTTTCCACTCACCGCCGATTTTGTAGACGTCCTGCAGGGGCAGACGCAGGGGCTTGTCGGTGGGACGGCTGGGTGGCATGATGGAGTCCAGGGCCTCCAGGAGGGTGACACCGTTGGCTCCGCCTTCTTTACGCTCGATCTTCCAGCCCTTGAACCAGGTCATCTGAGAGAGGGAGGGGATGATGAATGAGAGATGGACTCGTGTCCAGGACGTGAGGCCGCCACCTCCCAGTAAAACCTAAAGCAGGCCTGAGACCCTCACCTTGTCACTGGCCTCCAGCATGTTGTCTCCGTGCCATCCAGAGATGGGGACGAAGGCCACGGTGGCGGGGTTGTAGCCGATCTTCTTGATGTAGGTGCTCACTTCCTTTTGGATCTCCTCAAAGCGCTTCTGGCTGTAAGGGGGCTCGGTGGAGTCCATCTTGTTGACGCCGACGATGAGCTGCTTCACACCCAGGGTGTAGGCCAGCAGGGCGTGCTCACGGGTCTGGCCGTTCTTGGAGATACCGGCCTCAAACTCACCGACGCCAGCAGCAACGATCAACACGGCGCAGTCAGCCTGAATAAAAAAGAAAGGAGATTCAAGCAATTTAAATTGATAGGGATAAAAGATAGAAGATGGGGCGAGGTCACGGTGTTGCCGTGGTTACCTGAGAGGTTCCAGTGATCATGTTCTTGATGAAATCCCTGTGTCCAGGGGCATCAATGATGGTCACGTAGTACCTGGCGGTCTCGAACTTCCACAGAGCGATATCGATGGTGATACCACGCTCACGCTCTGCCTTCAGTTTGTCCAGCACCCAGGCGTACTTGAAGGAGCCCTTGCCCATCTATCACATGGTGCAAGTACCACAAGCAAAAAAAAAAGGGAGGGGCGGTGGTTTAGTTAATTAGAAATAAAATGATGCATCTTCATTATGGACGAACGGTATTTCAAAAGATCACTGAGTTTCTTAAACGTCATACTTCATTACACGCTATTATTGTCTAGTTTTACCAAAATGTCTTTGTTTTCTGTCTAATATGAATGTTTTCTAATCTTGTATATTGTGAGATGCTTTGTGAGGCCTTCACCTTCTATTCTACTGACATTTAACAAGAAATAATTCAATAATAATTCATAATTTTAAAAAGTACCCACGTAATACTGAATAATACGTTTTCTGATTTAGGTAACACAGAGTTAAATTTGTTTAACAAGGACATCTACTGTCCATTTTAACATGTTTCGGTTTAATAAAGTGTTAAATTTCTACCTGTTTAAATCAGTTTATTTCTTAAATTTCCACCAAAGTGATTATAACCCATAGTGATGGGTTAATATTCCAGCGTAAGAAAGAGTTTTAAATTTGTACCTATTTAAATAATCTTATTTCTAAGTTTCCACCGAATTGGTTTCTGTGACAAAAGTTGTTTGCAAAAATAATGAATGCTTCAATCAAAACAAATGTACCTGGAATGTTTTATATACATTTTAATGTCAGTTATTACCAAATACAATGCTTGTCTTATTTGTGGGTTAATATTCCAGCATAAGAAAGAGATTTAAATTTGTAACTATTAAAATAATCTTATTTCTCACCGAAGTGGTTTCTGTGACAAAAGTTAAATTTGCAAAATAATAAATACTTCAATCAAAACAAATGTACCTGGAATGTTTTATATGAACTTTAATGTCATTTAGTACCAAATACAATGTTTATATAGCAGCAATATCTTATTTGTGGGTTAATATTCCAGCGTAAGAATGTTTTAAATTTATATCTATTTAAATAATCGTATTTCTTAAGTTTCCACCAAAGTGGTTTCTGTACTAAAAGTTATATTTGCAAAATAATAAATGCTACAATCATAACAACATAACCTGGAATGTTTTATATAGACTGTAATGTCATTTATTACCTAATACAATGTTTATATAGCAGCAATATCTTATTTGTGGGTTAATATTCCAGCGTAAGAATGTTTTAAATTTATATCTATTTAAATAATCGTATTTCTTAAGTTTCCACCAAAGTGGTTTCTGTACTAAAAGTTATATTTGCAAAATAATAAATGCTTCAATCATAACAACATAACCTGGAATGTTTTATATAAACTGTAATGTCATTTATTACCTAATACAATGTTTATATAGCAGCAATCTATAATTTGTGGGTTAATATTCCAGTGTAAGAGTTTTAAATTTGTACCTATTTAAATAATTTTATTTCTTTAGTTTCCACAAAGTGGTTTCTGTGACAAAAGTTAAGTTTGCAAAATAATAAATGCTTCAATCAAAACCAATTTACGTGGATTGTTTTAGAAAGTTTAGGAAATAGTATGAAATAATAATCTTATTTCTTAAATTTCCACCAAAGTGGTTTCTGTGATAAAAGTTATATTTGCAAAATAATAAATTCTTCAATCAAAACAAATGTACCTGGAGTGTTTTATATAAACTTTAATGTCATTTATTACCAAAAACAATGCTTATATAGCAGTAATATCTTATTTGTGAGTTAATATTCAAGCGTAAGAAAGTTTTAAATTTGTAGCTATTTAAATAATCTTATTTCTTAAGTTTCCACCAGTGGTTTCTGTGACAAAAGTTTGCAAAATAATAAATGCTTCAATCAAAACCAATTTACCTGGAATGTTTTGTATGAACCGTAATTTAATTTATTACCAAATACAATGCCTATATACAACAGCCGTAATGTCTTATTAATTGTGGGGTAATATTCCAGTGTAAGAAAGAGTTTTATATTTGTACCTATTTATATAATCTTATTTCTTAAGTTTCCACTGAAGTGGTTTCTGTGACAGTAGTTAAGTTTGAAAAATAATGAATGCTTCAATCATAACAAATGTAGCTGGAATGTTTTATATTAACTTTAGTCATTTATTACCCAATACAATGCTTATATAGCAGCAATCTCTTATTTGTGGGTTAATATTCCAGTGTAAGAGTTTTAAATTTGTATCTATTTAAACAATCTTATTTCTTCAGTTTCCACCTTACCTGGAAGGTTTTATATGAACCGTAATGTAATGTATTACTAAATACAATGCTTATATAGCCATAATGTCTTATTTGTGGGTTAATATCCAGCGTAAGAAAGAGTGTTAAATTTGTACCTATTTAAATAATCTTATTTCTTAAGTTTCCACCAAAGTGATTTCAGTGACAAAATGTAAGTGTGCAAAATAATAAATGCTTCAATCAAAACAAACGTACCTGGAATGTTTTATATAAACTTTATTGTCATTTATTATTAAATACAATGCTTATATAGCAGTAATGTCTTAGTTGTGGGTTAATAATCCAGTGTTTTAAATTTGTACCTATTCAAATAATCTTATTTCTTAAGTTTCCACCGAAGTGGTTTCTGTGACATTAGTTAAGTTTGCAAAATAATAAATGCTTCAATCATAACCAATTTACCTGGAATGTTTTATATGAACCTTAATTTATTACCAAATACAATGCTTATATACAATAGCCGTAATGTCTTATTAATAGTGGGGTAATATTCCAATGTAAGAAGGAGTTTTATATTTGTACCTATTTATATAATCTTATTTCCTAAGTTTCCACTGAAGTGGTTTCTGTGACAGTAGTTAAGTTGGAAAAATAATGAATGCTTCAATTATAACAAATGTAGCTGGAATGTTTTATATAAACTTTATTGTCATTTATTATTAAATACAATGCTTATAGAGCAGTAATGTCTTAGTTGTGGGTTAATATTCCAGTGTTTTAAATTTGTACCTATTCAAATAATCTTATTTCTTAAGTTTCCACCAGTGGTTTCTGTGACAAAAGTTTGCAAAATAATAAATGCTTCAATCATAACCAATTTACCTGGAATGTTTTATATGAACCTTAATTTATTACCAAATACAATGCTTATATACAATAGCTGTAATGTCATTAATTGTGGGGTAATATTCCAGTGTAAGAAAGAGTTTTATATTTGTAGCTATTTATATAATCTTATTTCTTAAGTTTCCACTGAAGTGGTTTCTGTGACGGTAGTTAAGTTTGAAAAATAATGAATGCTTCAATCATAACAAATGTAGCTGGAATATTTTATATGAACTTTAGTCATTTATCACCTAATACAATGCTTATATAGCAGCAATCTCTTATTTGTGGGTTAATATTCCAGTGTAAGAGTTTTAAATTTGTACCTATTTAAACAATCTTATTTCTTCAGTTTCCACCTTACCTGGAAGGTTTTATATGAACCGTAATGTAATGTATTACTAAATACAATGCTTATATAGCCGTAATGTCTTATTTGTGGGTTAATATCCAGCGTAAGAAAGAGTGTTAAATTTGTACCTATTTAAATCTTATTTCTTAAGTTTCCACCAAAGTGATTTCAGTGACAAAATTTAAGTGTGCAAAATAATAAATGCTTCAATCAAAACAAACGTACCTGGAATGTTTTATATAAACTTTATTGTAATTTATTATTAAATACAATGCTTATATAGCAGTAATGTCTTAGTTGTGGGTTAATATTCCAGTGTTTTAAATTTGTACCTCTTCAAATAATCTTATTTCTTAAGTTTCCACCGAAGTGGTTTCTGTGACAGTTTGCAAAATAATAAATGCTTCAATCATAACCAATTTACCTGGAATGTTTTATATGAAGTTATGAACTTTAATTTATTACCAAATACAATGCTTATATACAATAGCCGTAATGTCTTATTAATTGTGGGGTAATATTCCAATGTAAGAAGGAGTTTTATATTTGTACCTATTTATATAATCTTATTTCCTAAGTTTCCACTGAAGTGGTTTCTGTGACAGTAGTTAAGTTGGAAAAATAATGAATGCTTCAATCATAACAAATGTAGCTGGAATGTTTTATATGAACTTTAGTCATTTATCACCTAATACAATGCTTATATAGCAGTCTGATTAATTGAGGGTTAATATTGGACCCTGCACTTTTAGAAACGGTAGGTGGCAGGTTTCACCAAGGATTTGAGCAGAGTGCTGCATCACCTCCATGTCTCATTGTGGAGCCCAGCTCCACCTGGTCACCTAAACCCACCTCGGCCGCCTCCTTCTCGAACTTCTCGATGGTTCTCTTATCGATCCCCCCGCACTTGTAGATCAGGTGGCCGGTGGTCGTGGACTTGCCGGAGTCCACGTGACCAATGACCACGATATTGATGTGGATCTTTTCCTTTCCCATTTTGATTTACCAGCTACGAAAAAGAAATGAGTAACAGTTGAGTCTGGAAATTATAAAAACCATTTCGAGTTTAATAATCTTTTAATGAACAGGTTGAATTGAATATCATGGCATCTATCAAGGTGCTGTGACCGGTAGTTAGCGGTCACTGATGGTAAAAAAAAAAAGTCATTGCTGCGGATAAAGCAGCTAATGCCGCGTTCCATTTGTGCTCAGAAGTCGGAATTTCCCAGTTCCTAGTCGGAATTTTCAACGAACGCCCCTCGAAGTGGGATTTCCTACTGGGAAAGTGCGAGAAGCTTCACCACCCCCGAGTTACCATTCCAAGAAGGTTGCCATTCCCAGTTCCGAGTTAAATGGAACGCGGCATAATTGTCAAATCCTGCTCATAACTGCAGTCCTCATTAACATTTGGGCAATTAAACAAGTTTAATTTCCAAATTTGACACCCGACTGGAGTGAGGTGGATGACGGATAGTCAAACGTAACCTTCATCCCTCAAAGCCGATTTATGGTTCCGCGTTACACCAACGCAGAGCCTACGGCGTAGGGTACACGCAACGACGCGCACCCTACGCCGTCGGTTTAACGTGGTACCATAATTCAGGCTTGCACTCAAGAGGGGCGTTGGCTGAAATACTCGAGTCTGACTGAGGAATTTAATTTGGGATTTAACTTTGATCCATCTAAAAATGTAAAATCCACGTTCAGCTGCGGGAAGCCACCGTGTCGAGTCACCGGCCACGTGCTGGCCTAACACCGGCTTGCAGCCTCCATGTCGCACACCGCCGCCATGTTGCCTGATGCAACTGCGCAGCCCTCTGCCATATTTGGACGGTGCGCGTTCACGCTCCGCATAGAGCACAGGCGTGACTGGCAGAAACAAATGTTATCCCATTTCCACAATAACCTTCTCTTGCCATCCAAATGATTATAAAAACCCTAAAGACCAAGGTATAAGCCCATCATTCCCTACAAATCAAGAATGCAGTTTCCAGACATGCAGCTTATTCCTATAAATCCATGGCAGAATTAGTATTTTTCTCAAATTCCCTATAACCGATACATCCTACCGTTACATACATTTAAGAGATTTTAGGTAAATTAACCAACCTGTCCACCACTTCCAAGATGACACCAGTGAAAAGCAGAGGCAAAAAAGGACAGAGTGGTATCGGTGTGGAGTTTTTATACTGCAACAGCGGAGGGAGGGCTGTGCAGGATCTGGTTGCTGCAAGCCTGCAATGATGTGTGCAATTGGCTGGGATGGCACTCTGCTGGCCTTGATTGGATGGCAGGCAGCAACACTTGTCAACTAGACAGCACGGTCAGGACAGCTGCAACACGGGCTGGTCACAGCTCAAACTACAACACTGAAGGATACAGACGAGCTGGTTGCAATTTTTTCAAAGGCATTTATTTTATTAGTTACCAGTAGCGTTCTTTCCAATTTTAGTTGTGGTATTTTTTAAACATTGATACAGTTCTAAATCATTTTTTAAACTCAAACTGAGGCACCGTTCTGTGATTCAGGTGAACAATGCCACAGAGTTCTTTTTCCTGCGAAAACTTTTGCGATGGGTTTTAATCAGCATAAGCCAGTCCTTGAGCACAGAGCTGTGCCTCAGAGATGACCCAGGATGGGAAGAAGATACTGGGGATGGAGCGGCCCGCTGCTGCCGGCACACATCTGGTTGCTGGACGTCCTGCACGACCATTCATTTCTTCTTGGTGGCCTTCTCTGCAGCCTTGGTCATCTTTCCTGAGACATCCTTGGTGTCCACGCTCTTGATGACGCCGACGGCCACAGTCTGCCTCATGTCACGCACGGCAAAACGACCTGGAAGAAGGAAAGAAGGAGAGGGGGTAAGCACATGCTCAACTTGTGTTGTCCACATATGCATTTCCATGTTATTTCTGTGGGGGCAAACATACCGAGGGGGGGGTAGTTGGAGAAGGGCTCCACAACCATGGGCTTCTGTGGGATCATTTTAACAATGGCGGCGTCTCCAGACTTGACGAACTTGGGGTTGTCCTCAAGCTTCTTGCCGGAACGACGGTCGATCTTCTCGATGAGCTCCTTGAACTTGCAGGCGATGTGAGCGGTGTGGCAGTCCAGAACGGGGGCGTAGCCCTCGTTGATCTGGCCAGGGTGGTTCAGGATGATGACCTGGGAAAACAGACTTCAGTTACAAATCTGCCAAGTGAAGTTTATAACTGATAACTCGCGTTTGGCCGAGGCACCAACCTGGGCGTTGAAGTTGGCGGCGGCCTTGGGTGGGTCGTTCTTGCTGTCGCCAGCAACGTATCCACGACGGATTTCCTTGACGGAGACGTTCTTGATGTTGAAGCCCACGTTGTCGCCGGGGACGGCCTCGGGCAGAGACTCGTGGTGCATCTCCACAGACTTGACCTCAGTGGTCAGGTTGGGGGGAGCGAAGGTGACGACCATGCCGGGCTTCAGGAGACCGGTCTCAACACGGCCGACGGGTACGGTTCCGATACCTGAGGAAAATTATATTTTAGTACCAAAAACACAAAATCATATTTAAGTTTCATTCAAGCCAACCGGTGACACTTACCTCCGATTTTGTAGACATCCTGCAGGGGCAGACGCAGGGGCTTGTCGGTGGGACGGCTGGGTGGCAGGATGGCATCCAGAGCCTCCAGCAGGGTGGTTCCACTGGCATTGCCTTCCTTGCGCTCAACCTTCCAGCCCTTGAACCAGCCCATCTGAAAAGGACAGAATATAATTTGAGAAAAATACAAAAATCAAGTTGTCTGGGCATGTTTGGCTGGCCCAGACTCAAGCAGCCGCCTACAACAGCTCAGACCCTCACCTTGACACTGGCTTCCAGCATGTTATCTCCGTGCCATCCAGAGATGGGGACGAAGGCCACGGTGGCGGGGTTGTAGCCGATCTTCTTGATGTAGGCGCTCACTTCCTTTTGGATCTCCTCGAAACGGCCCTGGCTGTAAGGGGGCTCGGTGGAGTCCATCTTGTTGACTCCGACGATGAGCTGCTTCACACCCAGGGTGAAGGCCAGCAGGGCGTGCTCACGGGTCTGGCCGTTCTTGGAGATACCGGCCTCAAACTCACCGACGCCAGCAGCAACGATCAACACGGCGCAGTCAGCCTGAAAAAGGAGATGCAAACCTTAAATACAAATACAGTAAAGCAAACTGAAGGCGGGGCGAGGTCACACTGGTCTCGTGGTTACCTGAGAGGTTCCAGTGATCATGTTCTTGATGAAATCCCTGTGTCCAGGGGCATCAATGATGGTCACGTAGTACCTGCTGGTCTCGAACTTCCACAGAGCGATATCGATGGTGATACCACGCTCACGCTCGGCCTTCAGTTTGTCCAGCACCCAGGCGTACTTGAAGGAGCCCTTGCCCATCTGTGGAAACAAAAGGCATTTTATTGTTAATGCTGACATTAAGAATCCAAATAAGGCATTTACATTAGACATTCAATTTGCAAATGTTCAAAATATACAATCTGGGACATGATTGTCGAAATGTGGGATCAGGGTTTATACAGCAATCCTTATGTTAAATTTAATACCAATTTAATACCTTTTTCACTACTTCCAGATTTTTTTTAAAAAACTGTCACAACATTAAGTGTTAATCACGGACCTTATAACATTAATACAGATTTTGAACTATAGAACACTATACAGAACAGATTTATACTCATTGATGTTGACCAGATGTTTCACATTTATTTTACTTTGTGAATGACAATAAAATAGACTGCTTAAAATGTGAAAAATACCAATTTAAAAAAAAAAAAAATACCTCCGACAGTGAATTTAACACTATTAATGGCCTTAAATTTGGCAATTTTCATTTATCACTTTTTAAAACCCCGCGGAAACACTGATCATGTCAAATTTAAGTCAATATCCGACTTTTGATAGGAACTACAAAACAGTCATGGAATAATGGGCTTTTTATTTGGGACAAGTGTAAAAATGTGAGGTAAAATGCTGTAATTTAGACCAACAAAGTTACTTTTAACAGACATTTCAACTCCTAAGTCCTCCATTTTGGATTTTTCCAGCCTGGTCTGTGTCCGACATTGAAATGCAGAGTCACTCTAGGCGCTGCGCGTCATCGCGCCCCTCCCACCGCTGCGTGCGCGCCCCCGCGACAGCTCCACCCTCGTGCAGGCAGCTGAGCTTAAGGGAGGCACGTCAGGGCCGCCATCTTGGACTACGATTATGCTCTCGGAAAACGGGCAAAATTAATAAAGAAAAAAAAAAAAAGTATAAACTCTCACTCACCTCAGCGGCTTCCTTCTCGAACTTCTCGATGGTTCTCTTGTCGATTCCTCCGCACTTGTAGATCAAGTGGCCGGTGGAGGTGGACTTTCCAGAGTCGACATGGCCAATGACCACGATGTTAATGTGGATCTTTTCCTTTCCCATTGTGTCTGTTTCTGTGAAGGAGGGGATATAATATTTAATACAAGTATAAGAAACTTGCTGGTATTAAAATAAAAAAAGGGGATTAGGAGATTTGTGTCACATTATTATAACCGGGGCTCATTTTGGTAACCAGTTCGCCATACAGGCGGTTTAAATGATGAAATAAAGTCCACAGCCCCGACGGGAATGAAACACGTGTTAAACGTGGGGATTGTAGAGCGGCGGCTCGCTAGGCCTCGCTGGGAAACAGGCCAGCCGGGACACGTGTTACTCCCAGAGCCACGTTGGATTAAGTTACAAAAGAACGCCAAATATTTCTGGGGCTTTCTTTCTTGTCAGCACCCCGGACACCTGTCGCCGACCAAAAAAAAAGCCACAACCCCCGTCCAGTTGTAGTGAGGAGAGAAAATAAATGCCATTGAAGCATCCTCGTATGTCCAATATGGTCCTTTGTTCCTTCACCGCCGTTTTTCCCCCCTCTTTTGTTGAAATAAAAGTTATAAAACACACAAAGCATACTTAAAAATCCCTGTTACATTAAAATAAAAGTTTTACAACTTCTGTATTTAATTTAGCACCACCCCCCCCCGCAAAAAAAAAAAAAATCCACAGGTTATATAAACAAGAAAACGGAAAGTTTTAACATTTTTAAAAACTGAGAAAGAAAAGGGTGGAAATAACGCCCTAATGTTGTGAAAGTGATTAAAAAGGCCCGAGTTTGTCACCAGGGAGGGGGAACTTACCGGTGTTTCTGGGTTCGCACGGCCAAAGCTGCTGCCCCTAGCCAGGTAACAGAAAGAGGAAGACTGGGGCCGAACTGGGAGCTTTTATACTGGGTGGGAGGCGGCCTGGCGGCCGTCGGCCTCCGCGGTGCAAAACCCCGCAAATCACACACATTCCTGCAAAAAACGTCAGCACGCCGCCGCAAAACATGTATGACGTGAGCTCAAGTCTCAAACAATCACTTAATATTATCAACAATGCAAAAAAAAACACCAGAAATGTGTATAAGTTAGAATTCCCCTTAAATCTAAATTTTTTTTTCATGAGCAACTTTAATACACACTTTTAATTGCCATTCAAACACAGCCCTTGTGAAAACAATATCTTAATATTATCAACAATGCAAAAAAAGACCCCAAAAAATGTGTTGAAGTTATTTAAATAAAAATTCCCCTTAAATATCTCTTTTTTTTCATGAGCAACTAATACACACTTTTAACTGCCATTCAAACACAGCCCTTGTGATAAAACAATATCTTAATATTATCAACAATGCAAAAAAAAAGACCCCAAACAATGTGTTTAAGTTATTAAAACAATTCCCCTTAAATTTGTTTTCATGAGCAACTTTAATACACACTTTGACACTAATTGCCATTCAAACACAGCCCTTGTGATAAAACAATATCTTAATACTATCAACAATGCAAAAAAAGACCCCAAAAAATGTGTTGAAGTTATTTAAATAAAAATTCCCCTTAAATATCTCTTTTTTTTTCAAGAGCAACTTTAATACACACTGTTACACTAATTGCCATTCAAACACAGCCCTTGTGATAAAACAATATCTTAATATTATCAACAATGCAAAAAAAAGACCCCAAAAAATGTGTTGAAGTTATTAAAATAACAATTCCCCTTAAATATGTTTTCATGAGCAACTTTAATACACACTGTTACACTAATTGCCATTCAAACACAGCCCTTGTGATAAAAGAATATCTTAATTTTATCAACAATGCAAAAAAAGACCCCAAAAAATGTGTTGAAGTTATTTAAATAACAATTCCCCTTAAATATCTCTTTTTTTTCATGAGCAACTTTAATGCACACTTTTAACTACCATTCAAACACAGCCCTTCTGATAAAAAATAATGTGATAAACATAAATAATATATTAGATAAATATATATTATATAAAATTATATAAAATTATATAAAATTCATTTTGTCCATGGCTTTACAATTAACTTTAACTTAACAATAATATTTACGTTTTCGGTTTCGCTGAAACATGTCAGGTATTTAAAAACCTAAATATTCTTGTCCGATGAAAAGAATCAGTAAATTAAATCATATATTGTTTTAGATTAGATTAGATTAGATTAGATAGTCCTTTATTCCTCCCTAAGTGGGGAAATTCGCTTTGTGCAGCAGCAGTACACACAACACACACATGCAGCGAAAGAGTAAAGAAGTAAAAAAAATATGATTACAAAATATAAACTGTATATACATTGGAATAAGAAATAAAAGTAGTGCAGTACGAGAAAGAAAGAGAAACAGTGCAAAAAAAAAACAAAAAAAAGCAGGTAGGATGTTTATGAGGTAGACAGATATTGCACACCTTGTTGTTATTGTCCGTTACTGCTGTGAGCAGGCACTAATATATATTGTTAACAATAATATTTAGGTTTTCGATTTTGCCGAAACATGTCAGGTATTCAAAAACCTAAATATTCTTGTCCGAAGAAAAGAATCAGCAAGTTAAATCATATATTGTAATACTATTACAAGAGATTAAGATATTTATTTATTAACTTTTTGTGTGTGTGTGTGGCTCTCAGGGATGTCATGTAAACAATTGTGTACATGCAGGAACCTATATATTGATTTTTTTGAATATAATGTCCTGACTGTACCAACCCCCCCTTGGCTCGTTGAGATCACCTCCAGTAACCCCAGCTGTCCCACCTCCCGGTAACGACCGGGACCAACTCATCCCCCAGACGGGATTATTTAAATCTGGGAGATTTGCATTCAAGCAGGGGGGCCAGCCTGTGAAAAGATGAACCCTTGCTGTTCTCGAGAAACACCTTATCTTAACAGGCATTTACACTCCCAGCAGACACATATGCAATCATTTGATTTAATTAAACTTGATACTCTCAGTGAGAAGCCGGTTTACAGACAAAAAAACCCCCAACAAAACACTGTGGCGATTAAGTTTTCTTTGCCTCAGCTAATGTTTCAGGTTATTTAATGTGGTCAGATTTATGTAAACCCTAAAATCAACCGGTTGAGGTGCCACGGCCTGAGGAACAGGTTTAGTTTTTCTATTAGGATGCTGATACAGGGTCAGGAAGTCAGCATCCTCTTCCATCCATCTCTCTGGCATGCCGCCTGGTATGGGTGCAGCTGGCGTCCCGCTGGCGCTCTCTCACACTAGTCGCTGGGCTTTTCCAGTTCAGGTACCAGCCACTGCGATTTGGCAGCTGCTGCCTTCACTCAGGGCAAGACAGGGCAGGGCAGGGCGACGACGGGGACAAGGGTGGAGGCAGAGAGAAGGAAGGAATATCAGTTGACTTCAACAGGTTTCTGTTATCTTTTAAATTGCATCATCAAACTCGTCTGGCAAGGTTAGGATTATTATTATAATTTTATCTGAGAATCCACACCAGTGATTATCAACACAAAACCTTCCTTTAAAATCCTCTCAGACCTCCAGCATGGATGAGAAACTGCAATGTCTTGACGTGTGCTTAAATAGGTCAACAAACAGGTTTCTCCTGCTTTTTGTTCGAGTCTGAGCACTAAAAAGAGCAGATCCATTAAAACAAACAACATATTTACGCTGTCTTTTTGTAACGAGGGAGTGTCTGGTGTTGATTCTGGTGAATATCAATAAGATATGTGATATAATTCAATATATGTCAGTTTTGATGGCTGTTTCCATATTATTTTATGTCAAAATCATTGCTGCAACAGAGGTTCAACTATAGGTGAACCCTTATTTCAGCAGGATCTGGGGCGGGGGGTTCCTAATAAATGTCATAATGTTTAATTTAAGTCTAAAATACTTTTTAGTGGCTGCTAGAGGTCATTGTGGCTCATATCTGCGTTCACCTACACTGAATTAAAATATCATTAAAGGCCACTTAATTGTGTCCCTTCTGCACTGATTTAAAATAAACAACAAACAAACATGAATATCAATAAAATATGTGATATAATTCAATATATGTCTGTTTTGATGCCTGTTTCCATATTATTTCATGTCAAAATCATTGCTGCAACAGAAGTTCAACAGTAGGTGAACCTTTATTTCAGCAGGATCTATAATTAATAGACCATCTGGTTGGGGTGTAGGGGGGGTAATAAATGTCATAATGTTTAATTTAAGTCTAAATTACTTTTTAGTGGCTGCCAGAGGTCATTGTCACTCATATCTGCATTCACACTGAAATAAAATATCCTTAAAGGGGCATTTTATCCCTTCTGTACTGATTTTTAAAACAAAACAACAACAAAAAAAGAACAGTATATTATTTTTGGAAGAAAATCTCAAAGCCAACCCAGCTCTCTGATTTTCATAAACCATCTCAGAGGTCTTTCCACTGCGTAAACCGTAGAACCAGGTGCAGACTTCCCCTGCAGGTAACAGCAGACCAGCATTAGATCACAGCAGGAACTAGTCTAGAGTGACGCTGCACACGGGAAGCAGGACATGATGCAAGAAGTCTTGTTTACTTTGTAGTAAACGCCGGATGAAGGTGGAAGCTTGGAGAGGACATTACGGAAGTTTGTGTTTTCACGTGCAGCTCCTCAGGAACATGTCTGAGGACCAGGGACACCTCCTGACCAGGAACCAACTCAGACCAGAATACGTGTGTAAAATAACCACAAACACAAACTGAATGCGAACATATTGAAAAACAAACAGCAAGTTTGTTATTCTCTCTTTTTTTTCACCTTTGGATGAATGACTATACTATACTATAAGGGCAATTAGAGGGAGAAGGGGTATGAATAAATCATTTTGGCTTCTTCATACCCTTTTCAGACAATTTGCATCAATCAATGTCATATCTGAAGGTTTAATTACTTATAATAGTAAATACTATTTATATATGAATATATATTGTGACGATGAGCTAATACAGGTGAAGATGTATATGTTGTTTGGGATTGTTCTTTTGTAAATACTGTTTACCAATCACTTTTGTGGCAATTGTCTGAAATAAATTAATTAATTAATTAATTCATTCATTCATTCATTCATTCATTCATTCATTCATTCATTCAATGATGCTTGGATTTATATCACAAACCTCCCGCTAAAACGCTCCAAATATTAATTAATTATGGGATAAAATCAAACATTTCCTTTAAATCTTAGATAAAACGGTAACATTTAACTTAAATTACTTATAAAACATTGTTGTAACACAGATGAAAGCCATTCTTCAAAGTGAGGGGCCACATCCGGACGCAATCTAGTGAAGAAAGTCCCTCAGAAGACCAGAAAAGTGGGTCAATATCAGCTGATTTCTGTGTTAAGATGTCCAACAAACATATTTACAGTCTGGTTTGAAACTGGTTTTGGTCTCCAAGGCTAGATTTGGACATCGATGACAACTGTACCTCATCAAGTTAAATGATATAAAGGTACACATTTATGAGTGATCATGTGGTTTTGAGTGACAGCTGGCTCTGGACAACAGTTAGCTTTCATCTCTTTACCTGCCAGCCGCTCACTTTGTTAGCATCCTGAGCGCCGCTGTAACGTCAAGCGTTGCAGAACTGAACTGCCCGTTCTGTGGATCACAGCGGGAGCGTTGCTTCTGTCCAAGGTATAAAACAATGGACGAAGCATTAAGTCGCGTGACCCGTTGCTTACAGCCATGTTGATCATGCCCCCCACCTTATGTCAATCAAAGTCAGACGTTTACAGCAGAATATAACATTTAACATGTCGACATGTTACTGTCTCATTTAGCCTTAGCTAATCAAAACCCACAATTCTTTTGAGCGTCAGTCAATCAAATTGCAAAAACCCACCTGGTGCTAGCCTAGTAGGGGTGGGCGATATGGCAAAAATATCATATCACGATTTTAAAAAAATAAAATCACGATTTCAATTTTATCACAATCTTAAATTGACAAAATAAAAACACACAATACATGTTGCTGAGGTAGATAATAATAGAGAGACGACTAAATTGGGTTTAGAGCCATCCAACACAAACGTTTTCATGTTTTGCCAGTTTTTCCATTCTTATTATTTCAATTCTGTTCAGTAACTTTCTAGAAAGCTGGTTTGTGCAGAAACCGTTTTTCCTTCAAGCTCATTAAAATAAAATATTTAATTGCAATGTGACAGCTGAATGAACTTTAAACCTTCTGCTGAATTTTTACCAGAACATCTTTTTATTTGGAAAAGTATTTACAGCCATTGCTCTCTGTGCGCTACCGCTACACACAAAAACAAGGAGGCGGGGAGGGAAGCATGTCACTGCCCGTAAGTCGCTACGATTGGTCGGTCAGTTTGACGACATCAATATGGCTCGTGAGTCATCAGCATAGAACTGCAATTTATAGAATGTGTCCTGGACGATCCCACGATCTCTGCAGTTGGAAAGATCTTCTTCACATTGTCTATCTGGAGGATGGAGGCGTATCCTGTCAAAATGGCACCTTCCATTGGTCGGGTAAAGAAGCTCCAAAATGACTCCTGGGAAAACTGTGGGTGACATCACAGGGGGTATTGTCCAGTTCTTTTTATCAGAAATCAGAAATCAGAAATCAGAAAGGGGGTTTATTGCCAAGTTTGTCAACACACACAAGGAATTTGTTGTGGTGATTGGTGCAATACAGTAAGAATAAAAATAAAGATAAAAAATAAAAATATAAAAGCAAACAAATGTATATGGAGATAAACTGAGATATAGAATAAAGTAAAATGTATAACAGGGATAAACAGGAATGTACAATATGAGGATTAAAAAGTGCCGGATATGAATCTTTACAAAAAGTGACGTAGGATTTGACGTAGATTTATTCAATCTATGGTCCAAACTAACCTCCAAACTCAAAGCTAAAACATTAATGTGGTGCAAATAAACAGGATCTTCCTGATTTAATTCATTTACACAAATGAATCCAGTTGTTCCTTCGAACAGGAGGAAAGCACATTTGTCTGATTCCTCTGAGGCAGAAAAGAAAAGAAACTGGCACCAAAGTGAGACTTCCAACACACGACGGGTGGAGCAGAGCGACAGGGCAGGGCCCTGTGTGGGTGACGCAGGGACACAAGAACTTGACCTGCTTTCCCAACAGACTGGCAGCCCATACTCCCATGTTCAACCCCCTTTATCAACATCTCACAACCTTTGCTCTCATGCTGCAGATAATGGACCATAAGAGTTTTCTTTTTTAGAAATGCTTGTGAATTACATGACTTGCACTATCTGACGGCTCAGGACCGTTTGTGTGCTTCAGCCTTTCAGACCCGGAGCTGTGTGGGCATGTTTCATATGACGACATGATTTTCAAGAATCCAATAACTCTCCAACAACGTTGATGAAAACAGCGGCAACGATAATAATTAACTTCACAGATGGAGCCCTGCAGTTATCTTGGTGCTGCTCAAAGTCCTGCTAATAAATGTCTCTTTGTACCTTTTGGCTCATTTACAAGTTAATGTTTTTGGATGCTACTCTGCAGGGATTTCTGCTGCTATTTCCGTCACATTTTAACATAATGAGTTACCATGACAACGTTAAAAAGTGACAAGGTTTGGAGATGCTGCTTCTGCTTGAGAGCAGTAAAGAGCGCTTCGTGCTTTGTAGTTTGCAAAATAAAACACAGTCGTGTGCAAACGTTTATGCCCTTTGCTGTGGTTTGTTTTGTTTAGGTGTATAAATGTGTAATAAAAGTACAACCGCAGACAAACAACACCAAGCCAGTATTTATTTAACAAGAATCAAACCAAAGGGAATAATCTCGGAGCAGATGTTTCCTGTAAGACTTTATCAGACTCTTGCATGGTTTTGGAGGAATTTCGACCCATTCTTCGTCATTTCTTCATCTCGCCACAGCATGTCCATCAGGATCAGGCCTGGACTTTGATTGGGTCATTGAAAAACCTTGATTCTCTTATGTTTTTCAGGGATTCTGATGAAGATTTGTGCTTCATCTTTCTGTTGCGTGAGGCTACTTGTGTAGCTGTCCTCACATTTGCCTCTAAAACACTTTGATACACAAAGTTCATGCTTGATTTAATACCTGCAAGGAGCCCCGGTCCTGTGACTGCAGAACAGGCCCGGATCATCACCCCTCCGCTACCGTGCCTGGCCTTACGTACGAGGTGTTTCTGCTGTTTTCTCCAAACATGGTGCTGGGTATTTAGATCAAACCGCCAGTTATCTCAGACACTGCAGAGTCTGAGATGCAGCTCTTGTTTTTTTGCTTTTGAGCTTCTCTGATTATTCTCTAATCTCAGGGTAAAACCACTGGGATGCATTTTATTCCCCTTTCAGGTGGATGTACGGCAACAGTTACTTCTCTGAGACCATTGTTTATTGGTTTTAATGTTTTCCCAGCTGGCATTGTGTTAAAACACATCTATTTGTCCCAGAATGACAAATTACTGAAACTTCTGCCTCAGAAGAGTTTTGCACTCCTGCTGATTGATGGATCGATGATCAATTCATCAAATGCTGATAGTTAACGACTCCTGGCTGCGACTTACTCTGGTGAATCCTGTGGAGCAGCTACAGTACTTAGCATTGATTTTTTTTTTTAAGTAAGTAATAATATAATTAAGTAAGTTCCATGTTGCTATTCATTTAAACGCTTTGACCAACTGTGACAAGATGGTTTTTATTGGTTTGAGACCAAAAAACTACAATTACGAAGAAGAACCAAACCTTTGCATGACTTTAAATGCACCAAGAATTTAATTTAGAGCACATAAAAGAGGCAAAATTAGCACCTAAATATCAAACAGAAGCAGGAATCACCATCATATGTGCCGATGTCAACAGAGAATGAGTTTTTCAGCTGGCTGGAGCCCTTTCCTGCTTTCAGGTGCAACTTTATCATTTTTCAGTCATTTGTGAGCAGGAAACAGTAATCATGTCTTTGATTCTTCATAAACGACGGGATGCAGAGCGAGAGGATCTGACTCAACAAGTCGACCATCAGCATCAGCATCACTGATGAGTCATCGGCTGCTGGTCGTCATGGCAACAGGAGACTGTCTACGGATGGATGGATAGATGGATAGATAGATAGATAGATAGATAGATAGATAGATAGATAGATAGATAGATAGATAGATAGATAGATAGATAGATAGATAGATAGATAGATAGATAGATAGATAGATAGATAGATAGATAGATAGATAGATAGATAGATAGATAGATAGATAGATAGATAGATAGATAGATAGATAGATAGATAGATAGATAGATGACTAGTAAGTGATCAGTAAGTACGTTATTTTCATCCATTAACTTGTGAGTTTGGGTCGTGGGACCAGGACCAAGGTGTTTCCAGGCCAGCAGGGACAGATAATCTCTCTGAGGGAGGCGCTCAACGGCGTCCAAACCAGAAACACCTCAGCTGGTTCCTCTCCAGGACCAGAGACCTTCCTCAGAGAAAGTCCTCCTAGAAGACTAAACTTCTCACCTCAGGTGGAAGCCTAAAGCCAGCGGGGGTGAAAGGAGGGCGTTGTGGTCCAGTTAAAGATAATTTTACCAGATGTAGGTCGAGTAAGATAAGATAAGATAATCCTTTAAGAGAAGGGAGTAGAAAGAAAACACGTCTGCTAATGTCATGACCTCTCAGAGGCCTTATCGTGTCTTTATTCACTGCTCCTAAGTAGCTCTAAATGACCTCCAAATTCTTCAAGTCTGTCTAGTCATCTTGTCTTTTTCTTTGGTTACAACAAACACAAGCTTCTGTCTAAGTACTGCTGTTGATTCAACTTATTACCAGCTCTGCTGGTTTTTTTTTATCAGACAAAGGATTTGGTCAAATTCCCTCAGTCACGATCACGACGAACTGAGTGAATAATATGGCTGGCGGCGTTTAGCTCGGAGAACATGAGTCATAAAGAGGAAAGGAGGAAGGAATAACGTTTTGCTGGGATATCCAGTGAAAAGTGTTGATAACAACAAGCTTTCTGGCTAGATGATTTATTTCTCTTACTTGTGTTTTAACTCAAATATTGAATATGTGAGTAGACTGTTGTAGTTGATTCAAAAGCAGAGTAACTAGTTTGAGGAACGTTAAGTATCCACCTGAGGCCTTGTACAGCAGAGACATAGAAAAAAGGTCATATTTTATGTATCAGAGAGGACGTGTACTAAATGTAGGATTATTTTAAAAAACAGATTTGAGTTCAAACCACACTTTAGTGAGCATCAGCATCAGATCGTCAGAATCGTCTCATTTAGTTTTAAATCACTGCGAATGGCTGCCTGAGTGGGTGGTGAGAAAAACAAGGGCCAGATTGGAAACGCTGCCAGCATTCAGAAAAGCCTACGTCATTGGCATTCATGTGCACGCAGGCAGTCAAACTCAGTCTGAATTGCAATGTCAGCACACCGTATGCAGATGCAGCCAGAGCTGGCGTCATTTAATGCAAATAAAGCACATTTGAAACCGGTCGTCAGGCTCCTGTTGGCTGCTGCTCCTGTCCTGTACACTTGTAAATGCCCTGGATCACACGTTTAAAAGCCCCCCCAGCGGGTGTCCAGCCCATCGTCTACGGTCGTTCCACATCCTGAGTGTTCGCAACGAGAGGTGTTTATCATATGCATATGCATGTAACGGCTTTTATTCTTTGTCCCAGGATTCCTATCGTCACCTCTGACTCTGAATCCATCCCAGAACAACTCTTAAAATGTCATGTTACTTGTTTCAATGCCTGAGTTGTATCTGTAAACTTGTTGAAAGATAATAAACACAATAATTTCTTCTTCAAAGAAATTTCTCTAATGTATGACATCCCAAAGAATTTTTTTTTTTAAATATTTGCAAGTGAGGAATTACATTTCTTCTATGCAAAACCAATCAGTGGGTATTCCTGTACTATCGCCCTTAGAAGAAACTATCACAAAGAATTGCAATAATAGGGCTTGATTTCATCCATATATAACTGGCTTGCATCTGGCTCTAATGAAACATCATTGACTAAACTTGTGACATGGAGGGCGGTCTTAAAAGAGAATGTTTCAGAAGATGACTGGAAAATAATATGTGAAAAATCTCAGAAAAAAACAGCAAATACAAATCTAAAGCTACTCCAATATAAGTCGTTAATGCAGACATACATAACTCCTGTCAAATTAAATAAATATAACAGTAATATACCTGACAATTGTTTCAAATGCAATGAGGTTCAGGGAACTTTTGTACACTGTGTCTGGGAATGTGACAAAATAAAAAAATTCTGGAGGGAAGTAATTAATAAAACCATGCTTATCCTGTCCTGTATGAATATTCCACTGAACCCTATGTTGTTATTGCTGCATCTATATCCAGCAGAACATAAATGTATTGATTTTGCTGTATTGCAGGCAAAAAGGATTATTGCTCTTAACTGGAAGAAAACGGATGCAGCTACAATCGGTGCTTGGATCAAAGTTATGGCACAATGTATGTCAATGGAGAGAATATCTTATACATTAAAAAACAAACTTGGGATGTATGAGGACATTTGGAAACCGTTTAATCAATTAATTAAAAAAGGAGATATAGGGGTGATTCTACGGGAGGAAAATGCAGGGTAGGAAACCTAAATATCAAAGTAGTGATGAAACTCGGAAGGGGAAGGATCTTGGAGGGCGACAGCAAAAGTTTAATTTTTGTTTATTTGTTTTGTTTGTGTATATCTTTAATTTGCTAAAGGTACCATTGGACTGTACTTACAATATTGTCGTATGTCATTTTGTACTAATTTTGGATCTTATAACAAGAGAGATGTAAAGAGAGAATGGATGTGGGTTGGGATGGGGGGGTTAAGACTGTTAAGTCAAAAGTTGTTGTGAAATTTCCTTTATAATAATATCCTGTGTGTGAATAAAAAAATCAATAAAGCGGGAGATTGCACACTGATCCATTTCTCTTCTCACCTGAGACACCATCGATATCAAAAAAGTGCAAATCACAGATTATATTGTAAATATTTAACCTTTTGAATAAAAAAATCAATAAAGATATTGTTAAAAAAAAGAAAAACTTTTAAAGTTTCATGTTACTTGTTTCAATACCTGAGTTGTATCTGTAAACCTGCTGAAAGATAATAAACACAGCACATTGTGTCAATTGTGGCGGTTTTCCTCCTTCAAATGGTTACAAGTTGATTTTTTTCATGTATTTTTTTTTCTGAAACTAATTAACACTATTGTATCGCGAAAACAGTGACAATATTTATCTACTTGTGCTATATTTCTATGAAACGTAATAGGTATTTACAGATTTCACCTTTTTTTCTCTTGCATGAATGGGGGTCAAATGAATTAAAACATTTAGGTTGAAGGAGAAATTACAGGAAGAGGAGTTAGATTAAATACCTGAAATTAACTTTTGCTTTTAATACTAATCAATATCTCAGTGTGAAAGAGTGTAGCCTTGAGTATAAGATGCTCTTTCACAGACAGTTTTATTCTGAAAGAGTTTGTAAATGGATATAAAACAAACATAAATCATGTCACATGTAATGAGTTATATCATTACATTATTTAACAGAGGGATTTCACACAGACCTTCTATTGAACACAATGAAATGGTACATAAATCTGAATTAGTGCGTAACTAAAGTATATAAAAGTACATATTTTGACTGGTTTCTCACGTTAGCTAATTACCAAATACTGTAGTTGATCTGATTTGGGGATTTATCCTCATAAACTGCAGGTAATTAATCATGCTGGATAATTTAACGCTAAAAAATAAGGAGTTTTGGTTTTCAATAACCAGGTCGAACATGAAAACAAAATTGCGTATAAATACAATATTTACTGTTACACCACACCGGCTACGTCATAGCAGGATTTCATTTACATCCGGGTCATTCGTCAAATATCTGACGCAAGTTTCGGCAGTGACTGAAACCCACGAAACACCCCACTGCTAAAACACCAGTACTGTACTCATCCTCGCTGTTTCGACAACTTTCTGAATAATAAAAGCCAAACTTCCTCTGTCTATTATCTCAAGGCAAAAATATAATAAGTAATTTAATAAAAAGGCAATTGATTATGTCATTCATTCATTAATTCTGGCGTTGGAATTCAAATAAAAGCTTCTTTCAATTGCAAACATTTTCCGATATTAATGTTAAAGGGATACTTCTAGTTTCAAAGGACTAATTTAACCCTTTATTAATAGTATTCAAATAATAATCCTTCTGAATAACCGTAAAATAACGCTAAAATAACGTATTTTCAAAATAAACTAGCTTTTATTTTGAAAATACCGCCGCACCGCAGCTACCGTAATGCAGTGTGTACGTGGGCAGTGCGCACAAGAAATCATCTGCGCGTTTATTTGACCTGTCATTTCCACGTGGAGGCTGGTTTATTACCTTTACCGGAGCAGGTAATAAACGATGGGGGGGGGGGGGGGGGATAAAATGGACAACGAGTTTCATGCAGAAAAAAATGAACAAAAGGTCAAACAAAGTCATTTCTTTTATTTTTTTTTTAGTTTAAAGTATCCGTTTGTCTTTTTTCGTAAAACAAATAAAAAAATCAACAACCTTTTTTTATACAAAAAATGATTTCTTAAAATGAAATAAATGTGACAGTGGCATTTTTTTTATTTAAAAAAACGTTCAGTATTAATTTTTCCACATAGTTTATCAACCTAGTTTTCATCATTGCCATAAAAAAAACACTGAACCGAGTTTCTTATACAAGGGAGTAACATAATCTCCACTTAAAAAAAAAATTACAAATATTAGTTTCAATTACTTCTTGGCATTTATACAATCCAGGAGATGCTGCATTTACTTTCCTGCGCCATCTAGTGGATAATTTAAGGAACATTGTGCACCGGTGTCAAAGTCAGAGCACAAAAAGGGTTTTAGAGTAAAATAAGGTATTTGTAAAAGTTCTCGCATTTCCAAAGCACAGAGAAGGTTAATAAATTATTGCATTCATTCAGAAGCATCCCATCTTTGCGACTACAGTTCACTTTTATGTACCGCCTGACCTGGCAGGTGGGATGGGATTTCCCGACTTTATAAAACCTATATAGTTGTTGGAAATTATAAAACATATCGATGGTTAAGTGAACATACAAACAATCAACAAATATAAATTCACTCCCCAGAAAGTCAGAAAGAATTAACATTAAAAGTGCTAAAACGCTACGTTAGTGGTGCTGAGGTCAAAAATAAGGCATCTGGTGCTTTAACACTCGTGATAAGTGCTTCATTTGGTCCGACGTGGCAGCATGTGGAGGTGGTCAGGAAACGTAGCACCTGTAAGAGCTACAGGCCCTCAACGACACTGAAACTCTGGTCATTAAATCTAAAAAAAAATTAAAAAAAACAAATGTACTTTTTGTTCCAACTGAAAAGTTAAAAACCCTAAAGCAGGAGATTGCACATTGATCCATTTCTCTTCTCACCTGAGACACCTTCGATATCAAAAAAGTGCAAATCACAGATTATATTGTAAATATTTAACCTTTTTTCACCTATAAAAGTACTTATTGATTCTCTAAGGAATAGTGGAAGCAGCATTAAGTCACGTGAAAAGGAAAGACACTTGGCAGTTCATCTACTGGTCATTACTCTTAAGACGAGGTAAGATCACCTGAGATGAACATCATCACATCACATATGTGTCCTCTTCATGTTCATCTGAGGCTGAACTGAACTTTAAGGCCTTTTCTTTCATCCTGAAGACGTCGTACGTCTTCTTTTCTTTCTCTTCTTTGTGGTACTTCTCTGTATGATGTTTTACTCCACGATGGACCTGCTGCCATCTTTCTCCTCTTCTGCCGCCTCCTCCTCCGTCATGGCCCAAGGCTGGACCTTCGCGCTGCCAAATATCGTGTACACGACGGCGCCTGCAATGTTGATCCCAGCGGCGACCCAGAAGACCTTCCTCCAGCCCGCCAGAGTGCGCTGCCGACCAGGAGAACGAAAATTACGAAATTAAATATCTTTACTTAAGCACACGTCGGTGTGGCGTTTGGGTTCCTGGAGCAAAAACTGTTGTGATGTGAGCGAGTTAAAAGCAAAAAAGAGCACATTCTGGATCTCTGTGTTGGACCGTATCTATCAGATGTGCATTTTTCTTTTATTAAAAAGAAATTATCCTGAGAGAGAGGACAGATTTTCCTTGTTTTGTTGGAAAATGAAGGTCAGAGAGCAGGTTTTTCATTTCAAGCATCGACCACTCATTGAACATCATCATTGTAATATTTCTTTCTTTTTCTTATAAATTATAAAACATTCTGGACCTCTGTGTTGGACCGTATCCAGCAGTGTCACGGTTTGGTTTCAGTTCCTGTTTTATTTTGAAACCCGTGTCTTTGTGTTTCAGTTCTGTCTTTACTTCTCTGCTTCCCATCTGCCCTGATTGTTTGCACCTGTGTCACGTCAACCCTTCTGTGTATATCTGGTCTCTTCTTTCCCTGCTGGTCCGTACCGTTTCATCCCTCCATGTTTCTGGGCAAGTTTGTCACGTTCATATTCTGGTTTGTGGATCCTGCTCAGCAGCACTTTTTGTTAATAAATCACTGTTTTTGAAACTCCTGCATCCGGGTCCTATCATCCACCCCACTTGGTGACAAGCAGATGTGCCATTTTCTTTTATTAAAAAGAAACTAGCCTGAGAGAGAGGACAGATTTTCCTCGTTTTGTTGGAAAATTAAGGTCTGAGAGCAGGTTTTTCATTTGAAGCGCCGACCACTCATTAAAATCACGCCCTTCATTGTAATATTTCTTTCGGTTTCTTATAAATTGTTGATTTAAAAAACAAACTCTGAAACATATGCATGAGAAAAATCCCAGCATACATCTTGATACTGAGCTGGTTGCGGTTTTCCATTTACAGACACTGAAGCCGATCCCACAGCAACCGACACGAGCAACGATAACGAGACCAAAGCGTCGGTGGCGTTTGGGTTCCTGGAGCAAAAACCGTCATGATGTGAGCGAGTTAAACGCAAAAGGAGCACTAGCCCAAGAGAGAGAGGACGGATTTTCCTTGTTTTGTTGGAAAATGAAGGTCCGAGAGCACGTTTTTAATTTTAAGCCTGTTCAAACTACTCACTCTAACCCTAGGCTACTGCTTATTCCTGATTTTATTTCAGATTTTTTTATCCTTTTTTATTCTCTTTTAATCCTAACACACTATTTATTATATTGTACTTATTATGTTTATAGTACATTTATTCATTCAGTTTACGGTACACTTGTTCAGTTTCAGTTTCTTTTTACTGTATTTTTTAATTTTTCATACTTATAATAATAATTTATTAATTAATTAATTCATCTAGTCTGAGTTCATGATGTCCTGAACATGTATCTGACTTTGAGCTGCTGTAACACCCGAATTTCCCCTCTGGGGATCAATAAAGGACTATCTTATCTTATATTATCTTAATCGATGTTGAGTGCCCTGAAAGGCGCCTTAACTAAATTAAACCACACCAAGAGGAAATTTCCTCAGACTGTAGAGGTAAATAAAGCCAGCGTTTCCTCTCAGACTCACATCTTCAGTAAAGTATCCCGTTACGATCGGCGCCACGACGCCTGGAATGGTCCCGAACGTGTTGGTGATCCCCAGGAGGAACCCGGCGTACCTGATGGACAGACAGAGGGAAAGTCAGTACTCACATCCTCCACATCTGCACCTCGTCAGTCGGTCAAAACTCAGCTTCTATTCTACCCACAATCCTTTGCTGGATTTAAAACTTTATGACACCTGGTATTTCTCAGAAGCTATTTGATGTTCAGTTAAAAAAATAATAAAAATAAAAAGAATAAGAATAAAAATAATAACTAATAATAATAATAATAATAATAATAATAAGAAAAAATAATTATAACAATATCATAAGAATAATAATTATAAGAATAAAAATAATAATAACAAATAAGAATAAGAACAATAATAATAATAAGAAAAATAGTAATCATAATAATACAATAACAGTAATAATAAGAAAAATAATTATAAGAAGAAAAATAAGAATAAGAATAAAAATAACTAATAATAAGAATAAGAACAATAATAAGAATAAAAATAATAATCAGAATAATATAACAATAATAAAAAGAATTATAATAATAAGAAAAATAATAATAATAACAAGAATAATAATAATAATAATAATAATAAGAACAATAATAATAAGAAAAAATAATTATAATAACAATATAAGAATAATAATTATAAGAATAAAAATAATAATAACAAATAAGAATAAGAAGAACAATAATAATAATAAGAAAAATAGTAATCATAATAATATAATAACAGTAATAATAAGAAAAATAATTATAAGAAGAAGAAAAATAAGAAGAATAAGAATAAAAATAACTAATAATAAGAATAAGAACAATAATAAGAATAAAAATAATAATCAGAATAATATAACAATAATAAAAAGAATTATAATAATAAGAAAAATAATAATAATAATAAGAACAAGAATAATAATAATAACAATAATAATAATAATAATCATAATAATAATAATTAAATAAATAATAATAATAAAGAATAAAAAATAATAAGAAAAATAGTAATAATAATAATAATAATAATAATAATAATAATAATAATAATAATAATAATAATAATAATAATAATAATAATAAGACGGAAAAAAAAGAATAAAAAAAAAGAAGAAGAACAAGAACAAGAAGAAGTATTTTTGTTTTTGTTCTCTGACTGCAGACTTCTCAAACATCATTTCTTAACTTCAGATCAGTTCAGCTCTTTCAGATTCGGGTCTAAAGTTAAAAAGGTCGCAGCGCACCGAGGAGCGATGTCGATCTGGTTGATGTAGACTCCGGGGGCGCTGGTCCCCCCCAGGGAGGTGGAGAGCGTGAGGAATGTGACGGTGAGGAGGTGGTCGCAGCCGGCGTAGCTGACGGCGACGAGGAACGCCGCGGGCAACATCAGGCCTGCGGAGAGACGGCCGTTGAAACAGGAAGTATCTGGACTCTGCAGCCTCCTTCCATCCTCCACAACATCCTTACACGGTTTAAATAAGTGTAAAGTAAGAAAACCGGTACTGGGAGAGGGCTTCCCACCTGAGAACGTGAAGACCTTCCGCACGGCGGTGACGCTGCACACCTTCCTCTTGATGAGGTGGTCGGCCGCGACGCCCGACAGCAGCGAGACGGGCAGGCAGCCCAGGTACGGCAGAGACGACAGGAGACCATTCTGAGGCACAGAAGATTAGAGGACTGGTGATGTGAGCCGACGGCTGAGGGCCCCCCCCCCCACCTCCGGGACGAGTCAAGGCCTCACCGACTGCAGGTCGAAGTGCAGGATGTCGTTCATGTAGGTGGGCAGCGAGGTGAGCAGCGTGTAGTAGGACCAGTTGGAGCACATTTGGGTGACGATGATGGCCCACAGCGGGACACACATCATGATGGACAGCAGCGGGACGGACCAGCCGTGACCCGCTCCCTGCTGAATACAGCACACAGAACCACGTTCAACGCTTAAACACCGGGTTTTTCAGCGTCCAATCAGACGTCCGTGTTTAAAAGCGGTCTGGACTACAAGTCCAGCACCAGGCAGCTGCAGCTGATCCAGAACTCTGCCGCCAGAGTCCTTACAAACACCAGGAAACTGGACCACATTACACCGGTCATGAAATCACTACACTGGCTTCCAGTGAGTCAAAGGATAGAGTTTAAAATCTTACTGCTGGTCTACAAAGACCTGAATGGTCTTGGACCAAAATACATGCTTGATCTGTTAGTTCCCTATGAAGCTCCCAGACCCCCGAGGTTCATCTGGATCTGGTTTGTTGTGGTTCCCAAGAACCAGAACCAAGCAAGGTGAGGCAGCGTTCAGTTATTCTGCTCCTCACCGGTGGAACAAACTTCCTGTAGACCTGAGGTCTGCTCCAACTGTCAGCTCCTTTAGATCAGGGCTACTGTTTAATTAAATACTTACCTGCTGTACTCTACTGCCCTTACTTTTTAACAACTTGCTTTTAACAACGTGCTTTTTATTATTTTACTTATTTTCTTATCATTTTATTTGTTATTTAAGCGTACTCTTAAATTAAATATTTATGACTTTTGAAAACCGTGCAAAGTTATGGATAAGCCCTGAATGCAGGCATTGTGTGTAGAATTGTCAAATTGGTCTGATTCACGCACGAATCGGCACAGATTACTTTTGTAATACTGTATTTGACCCGGTCTTTGTACGTTTTGACCGTATAGAAACGTAATTCTTGCCATTTTAAGAATTAGATATGTACCTGTTGTTGTACTCTAGTGCCCTTACTTTTTAACAACTTGTGCTTTTTATTATTTTACTCCTTTTCTTATCATTTTATTTGTTATTTACTGTTTAATTGTGTCTTGCTGCTTTGAATGTTGATGTAAACCACTTTGAATTACCTTGTGTCTAATTGTGCTATACAAATAAATTTGCCTTGCCTAAAAAATTAGTCACCGGGAGCTTTTATTTTGAAAAACGAGAAGTGTCTTGAACAGAAATATGACATCTGGAGGGCAGAGAGAGTTAGAGGGGAGAAAGGAGGACCAGAAACAGGAAGTCTGACAAGGGAAGCGAGGACTAATACCTCACCGTCGGCAGAAACGAAATGTCGTCATGACGACCAGCAGGCAGGAAGCCAGTCAGCTCTGTTCCCACATTACTGAACTCATCTGAATTCCTGTTTATTTTACTTTATTTATGTTTTTTTTAATGTAACTGGCCACGGTTACATGATGTTTTTTAATTCGGAATGAATTATTCAGAATTAAATAATACAGAATTAAACTATTTTCCTTCGAGTTTAAATGGAAATAGTAATTCCGAATTGAGGTTTACACGGAAAACACGTTTGATCGGTTTTATCCAATTCCGCTTAAGGTCTGGCGGTTGGGAAGGTTCTGATTGGATAGGGGGGCGGACCGGAAGTTACGTCTACTGGGAGAAAAACAAACTTAGCAGCTACAACTTTGAAAAGCTCACAATTTTTATGTTTCTTGCCATCTGTTCTTTTAATTATTTCCTGGTCCTCCAAGGTATTTATTAAATAAATCGTCTCTGCTCTTGACCACCGTTTACTGCGTGCTGCCATCTTGAAACTTTGTTTGGAAAACAAGCCCAGCGTGGAATATAAGCGTCATGGCGACAGACGGGCAAGGGAACGAGCAGCGCAGAAAGACCAGAATTAATTTAAAGCGGAATGAGTGTATACATGATCGTGGAATTATTCTATTCGGATTTAAAATTGGAATAAACCAGCTACTTACTTCGGAATTAAGTTTAATTCGGAATGGCCATTTTCATCCGGAATTAGGTGTTTACATGGTAATTTTTACTCATTTTAAATCGAATTTAATTTTAATTCTGAATTAAAGAGTAATTAAACTTCCCATGTAAACGCACTCACTGTGAAAGTCTGAAGGCTGTTTACCTGAGCGCCGATGGATCTGATGATGTAATCCCTTTCCTCTCTGCTGATTCGACGATGAGTGCGAGGGTCGTCGGCGACGCACAGGAACCAGACGACGGCCCAGAGGCACCCGCCGCCCCCTGAAAGACCACAGCAATGATGAGAACGTGGCGCCGGTGCCAGCTTGGTTTGTGGGTGGGGTTTAAGGGGGCGTGGCCTGCCCTGGCTCACCGCAGAGGTAGAAGACGGCGGGCCATCCCAGCGTCCCGCAGATCAGGCCGGTGAGCGGCAGCGCCGCGAAGGCGCCGAAGCTGGCGCCGGACCCCGACAGGGTCATCAGACGCGAGCGCTCCAGAGGAGGAGCCCAGCGCGCCCACATCGCCATCATGGCCGGGAACGTCACGCCCTGGAAAAAAAACCTCCGGTTTCAGTAACGGCCGACTTCATTAAAACATCAGAGAGTAACTGCTAGGGGTGTAACGATACACTCATTTCACGATACGGTACGATACACGATATTGAGGTCACGATAACGATATGATACGATATTTTAGCAGTATTTTTTTTAACAACTTTGAATGAGGAACATATGACTGGAAAAAATTGTCTCTTATTTGAAAGACACAAAATACAAAACAATGCTATGCGTTTGCCCTATTTGCCACTTTTGCACTAGTATCGGTTCAGCCCGGCTCCGCTCGGCGCGGTACGGCACGGTTCCACCCGTGTGTTTTCGCATTGCCAGGGGAGAAGCGGGCAGGTTTGGGTGAAGCTGCTGTGACGTACTCGATTGCGCAACCACTTTGTTCATGTCGCCGCTGATCAGAAATCAGCTGGAGCCGGGAGCGGCTGAGAGTAAAACAGCCCGTCTGCATCCCTTTTTAAATTTTTTCTCCTCAGCCACCAGGTTTATGAACATCTGCACCTCAGAGTTGGATCACCAAACAGACGTTTTGTGCTTTATAATAAAATCGCTGCGAGCCGCGAGTCGCCTCGCTCTGACTCCCGCTTCCTGATTCAAACGTCTGACGGCCCCGCCCCCCGACCAATCAGAGGCGAGGAGGGTGGTGACGTCAGAAATAGTCCCTTCTCAGCCCGCAAAGAACCTGGCTGAAATGGTTACAGAAAAAAGTATCGACTTGGAGCGGCTTTACCCGTCTCAGCCCTAGTGCGAAAGCGCAAAATGGGGCCATAGCGGGTAGAACCGGGGAGAAGTGAGACTAATGCAAAAGCGCCAATTGTTACAGTTTGTAATGCTTTATAACTGTTTAAGGCTGGATTATGGTTCTGTGCTACACCAACGCAGAGCACACGCCGCTGCCGTGACGCCGTCGTGACGCCGTCGTGACGCCGTCGTGACGCCGTCGTGACGCCGTCGTGACGCCGTCGTGACGCCGTCGTGGCGCCGTCGTGAACCCTTCGGACTTCTCCAACACTCCATTTCGCCGCGGTGCAGTACCCCCCGCCAGCGGGCACATGCTCTCAGCCTTAGGCCGTAAGGTGAACCCCGTTATCGTTTCATCCTGCTCCCACCTTTGGGGACGACACAATCTTTACATCATAATAAAGATTGATTCATGCTCACCTTATAAGTAAAAGTTCGGAGCTCAAAACCCTGCAAGAGTCCCGTGATCGGGACCGCAAAACGGTACTAATTTCTTCTGAGCGTAGTAAGATTTTGGTCCGCGGGTCGAGGCGCGGTCGTCACGTGATCCCGCTGCACCAATAGGATGCGTGTTACTAGTAAACACAATATATTAATATTAATAACCCAATATCGCGCTACAGTTTGTCACCTCCACGACACGTGACGTTTTTGTATCGTGGCACGATATATTGTTACACCCCTAGTAACTGCTCCCTCGTACCTCTCCGAAGCCCTCCAGCGCCCGCAGCCCGAACAGCCAGTACGGGCCCAAGCTTGCCGCCAGCGGCGTGAGGAGGGTGAGGACCGCCGTGCCCAGCACCCCCAGCCCCAGGAACACGCTGCCCCCGTAGTGATCGGCCAGGTAGCCCCCGGGGATCTGGGTGCACAGGTAGCCGAAGAAGAAGGCCCCCAGCAGCCAGCCCTGAATCTCCGAGTCCCAGTGGTACTGAGGGATCTGGGGGGAAAGGTCAAAGGTCAGAGTCCGGAGGCATCAACTACACTTGGAGTTCTCGAAACCAGTCTTGGTCTTGTCTCAGCCTAAGACTCGGATAACTGAGATGCCGTTTCACACCAAGGTGACAGAATCTGGTGATCAGCAGTTCTTCCTCTTGTTAATGTACAGTTTTGTAAACTATTTGTATTTTGCATTTGATTTAATGTTTTGGTGCATCTGCATGTGTCTGTATTTAATTACAGTTTTATGTTTATAACAGCCTTGTTTGAATAAATATATGAATAATATTTGCATATAGTTGTGATTTATTAAGCATCAGGTCCATTTCAGTGATGCTGATATACGGTGTAATCTAGGGCTGCACGATTAATCGTTAAAAAATCGCGATCTCGATTCATGCTTGAACGCGATCTCATTTCCAAATGACGACGATTTAAATTTTTTTTTTTTTTTTTTTTTTTTAAAGATGGCTGCATAAAAAAAGGACTAGGCCTATGTTCTAGGTTGTTGTAGTCCTGTCATGGTCAACTATCATGTTGTCATGTTTGTTATATTTTGTTAATGATTGTGGATTACATTTGGAGAAACATCTACCTTTCTCATCACCTGACACATATTGCACATAAATATTTTTAAAATTGTTATTGTTAAAATTATTTAAAGACAAGAGAGATGTTTATTGTTTTTATGTTCAATGTCAGCTATTACAGCAAAAAGCAGCCAGAGGAAGAATTTGTTGCCTCAGAACTACAGGATCTGTTACAAGTCCCCTTTCTGAAAGGGTGTTCAACTCAGGGAGGAACAAATATTGTTAAATTGTTATTATTGTTTAAATTATTTAAAGACAAGAGAGATGTTTATTGTTTTTATGTTCAATGTCAGCTGTTACAAAGTTGATGCCAGTCTTTTATCAGGCACCATCATATTTTTTGTAACGTTTACCTTTTGTATCGGCAGCTTCTTAATAGCAGCAAAAGGCAATGGGGGGTTCATCCCAGCCAGAGGAATAATTTGTTGCCTCAGAACTACAGGATCTGGAGGTGGAGGGGGGTGTTGGAGCTGGTTATTCTGCTAGAGGACTTTGGGACTAGTTAGTCGTCGTGTCAATCCTTAAAAGCACTGGAGTCAATCCTCCAATAGTGTAGAAATAGCGGTAGTGCAGTCGCCACACATATCTGATCTCAGCTGATGGATGAAAACATTTATAGTGAGTTCAACATCATCATCCACTTCTCTGTGTTATTGTGCTGCAGTTGAATACAAGCTCATATGGAAACTAGCTGAACCAGGATGGAGCTGATGTTCTACAATCACGCAGGATCAGGAAATAACTAGGTTTGTTTCTGGTCTCGGGGTTGATACTCTCTGGTCCTGCTCTACGCTACAGTATAAAGCCCAATATTCAAATTTCACTGCAACCTCCTCGGTTTTAACAAGTAGAACTAGTTTTGGTCTTGATCTTGGTCTGTCCTGCTCTCAGTTTAGGTGGTCTTGTCTACAAGTCAAGCATCAACACACACGGGCCAAAACAAAACCCAAACAAAGAAAGGTTTCCCATCTGAAGGGAGAAATTACCCCGTCCGGCTGCTGGAAGGCCTCACTGGCGTTTTGTGCCGCCGGCGGCAACGGACAGGCGTGGACGACAGAGGTGTTCTCCGTCGGGTCGGGGTCCGTGCCGTTCACCATGGCTACCATGGCGACGCTGAGGTTGACGCGGAGACCGTAGACCACGGAGAAGCCGAAGAACATGAGGATGGCGAGGTTGAGACGAGCCGAGCAGCACTGAGGATGAGCTGTTGGCACAAAAGGTTGGACGTTTGATTCTCTGAAATAATAATAAACTTTATTTATATGTGTTATGTTATGTTATGAATCTTTATTTCGGCTTGTACACACCTTTTTTTTTTTTTTTTTTGCAGAACAAGATGAAAAGGTAAAAAAAAAACAAAAAAAAACATTTTTTTTGCCGTAAAGGTGTAGGCTGAAGCCGTAGCTTATAGTGCCTACCCTTTTTTCTTATGAGACATTAGCTTTACTCCGTGGAAACAAACAATAAAGAAGACAAAAATAAGTAAGACAAAATATAAAATTGACGTTTCACATTCTAGAATGTTTTTTATAGTATACTTTATAATTATAGGGTTTTATATTTATTTACAGTATTTTCTTTAAACATTTCCTTAAACTTGACGATAGAGCGACACATTTTTAGGTTGTTATTACAACTATTCCAAATTTTTTCTAGCCTTAACTGATGTACATCTCTTTTTAATATTAGTTCTTGCTGTCGTCGTCTCAAACATGAGTTTCCCCCTCAGGTCATAGCGCGTTTCTTTTATCTGGAACAGGTCCTGAATGTAGTTTGGAAGCAGTTTCTGCTGGGCTTTAAAGGCAAATAAAACAGTTTTCTGCTCTACTATATCATGGAATTTTAAAGTATTATATTTAATAAAAAGATTATTTGTTGGTTTATAATAGTCAGATCTAATAATTATCCTTAATGCTCTTTTCTGTAACAGGAAAATAGGGTTTGTATTTGTTTTATAGGTGTTACCCCATATCTCCACACAATAAGTCATGTATGGAACTATGAGTGAGTTATACATCAAAAACTGTGCTCTTTGACAGAAAAAAATATTTGTTTTATTTAATATTGCTAGGGTTTTAGACATTTTTGATTTTACACTATTTATATGTGATTTCCAGCTAAGTTTATCATCAATGGGCCCTGGGTAGGAATGGGTGATATTTTACCGTTCACGATAAACCGTCAAAAAAATTCCCCACGGTAAGAATTTGTCATCTCACGGTAAAAACGATAAATTCCCGTTGATGACGTTTTTGTGTAAAACTGATTTATGATTCTGCGTTAAATCCACGCACAACGTACGTGAAGGAAGGAAGGAAGGAAGGAAGGAAGGAAGGAAGGAAGGAAGGAAGGAGAGAGCAGGAGGAAAGAAGGAAGGAGAGAGGAGGAAAGAAGGAAGGAAGGGAAAAAAGAAGGAAGGAAGAAAATGAGCCAAGAAAGAAAGAAAGAAAGAAAGAAAGAAAGAAAGAAAGAAAGAAAGAAAGAAAGAAAGAAAGAAAGAAAGAAAGAAAGAAAGAAAGAAAGAAAGAAAGAAAGAAAGAAAGAAAGAAAGAAAGAAAGAAAGAAAGAAAGAAAGAAAGAAAGAAATGAGCCAAAAAGAAAGAAAGAAAAAAGGATAAATTCCTGTTGATGTTTTTGTGTAACAAACATGGCGAATCTGAGAGCGAGATAGATTTATTGTTAAAAAGATGTTGAATTGTTTTTTTTTTTTTATCGTCATTTTTATCGTTATCGGGATAAATGCCAGAAATTATCGTGATACATTTTTTAGTCCATCCCTAGCCCTGGGAATGATCAGCAGTCCACTACTTGCTGATCTGAGGCAGGCCCTGGCAGGTAGGGGGTTAAAAGTTCTTTAAAATAACTAGGGGCTTGGTTATTTAGGCCCTTAAAAGTCAGCAATAAAATTTTAAAATCAATGGGATAAAGATCACATGACATCACCCAAAGATCAATATTCACTTCCTTCTACAGACATTGTCTCATGCGCCTCCAGCCTTGAAGCTCTCTGCATCGCGTGACGACCATGTCTAAACAAACCCAAGAGCTGCCATCGGTGCAGAAGAGGAATAACAATGCTGAGTAGTCATGATGGCTGCAGCGTGACTGAACCCATCATTTGCTGCTCCACATTCTTTCCTGCTGATCCGACACGAAGGAGAGAAGCTGCAACCTTTCCACCTCAGTCAGCTCCTCTAAACCTCCGTCAGCTCCTCTAAACCTCCGTCAGCTCCTCTAAACCTCCGTCAGCTCCTCTAAACCTCCGTCAGCTCCTTTAAACCTCCGTCAGCTCCTCTAAACCTCCGTCAGCTCCTCTAAACCTCCGTCAGCTCCTCTAAACCTCCGTCAGCTCCTCTAAACCTCCGTCAGCTCCTCTAAACCTCCGTCAGCTCCTCTAAACCTCCGTCAGCTCCTCTAAACCTCCGTCAGCTCCTCTAAACCTCAGTCAGCTCCTCTCCACCTCCGTCAGCTCCTCTAAACCTCAGTCAGCTCCTCTAAACCTCAGTCAGCTCCTCTAAACCTCAGTCAGCTCCTCGTCAGGTCTCGGTGTGTAGAGCTGCAGCCCAGACGGCTGTTTAACGCTCCAACGATGCATCAAACACCACAAACAACTACAAGCAGCTGCACGTCTGCAGATGCCGGGCCAGCTGTGGTGCTGATGTTTGGGGTGGAGGCTGGAGACGGAGCCGTCGCCACGGAGATGAAGCACAGCTTTTACAAAACCAAGAGGCATATTTTCAAGGTATTATAGCCAACTACTCTTCTGTAATAATTACCCAGGGGTCATGTTCTGGTCTCTGGAAAGATCCTGGAGACAACTTCTGTTGTAATAGACGCTACATCAATAAAATTGAATTGAATTGAATTGAATTGAATTGTGTAAATCTGGGATTTATTATAACCGATCAAAGTCGCACGGAAGGATAAAACATGCTTGTTTTTGAGGAGGAGCTAGAAAACCCCAAGAAACATGCAAACGAGTACAACAACAAAAAACAAGCAAACTTTCACTTGATCACAGGTTTTTTTGTGTTTCAATTAAGCATCTCTGGGGAGATTTGAAAATGACCTTCCACCAACATTCACCCTCCGACCTGCCACAACTGGAGAGGATCCCCAAATCCAGGTGTGAAGAACCCGCTGCATCATTCCCAGGAAGACTCCTGGCTGTAATCGCTCAAAAGGGTGTGAATACTTCTGACCATGTGATCTTTCAGTTTTTCTTTTTTAATAAATTTACAAAAATTTCTACATTTCTGTTCTTTTCTGTCCAGATGGGGTTCTGAGTGCACATTAATGAGAAATAAAATGAACTTTTTTGATTTTAGAAAATGGCTGCAACGAAACAAAGAGGGAAACATTTAAAGGGGTCTGAATACTCTCCGTACCCACAGTATAACTCAGTGGCGTGTGAAGAAAAGAGGACATGCAGCCACCTGAAGGCCAGAGGGCTCGTTAAGGTTTTACGTAACCAGTAATCTTTTCGTGAAGAGGAACAAAAGGGGGGGGCGGCTTCAGCTGTTTTTTAATTATCAGGGAAGCAGAGACATCCTGCACAATGTGGCAAAGCAACAAACCCAACACTGATGGAATCAGAGTCAGATGTGCAGTTTTTCACCTCCATGTTTGCAGATTTAAAGCAGAAAAAGAAGACGTGAAACAGTCATGTCACACAGGAAACCCACCTGAATCCGGCTCGTTGAGTGGCTCGATGAGAGGCTCGCTGACCTCAGGCTCGTCCAACGGGCCCGAGTTGATGGAGTAGCCATTTCGCAGCGGCATGGCGGTCAGCCGAGAGTGTTCGGTCAACGAAGGGACGTCAGTGGGCCATGCCGTGCAAGAGTCTGCAGGAATAATGCACATGAACACTCACATGCTGCAAAAACGACAGGAGACAAGTACAAAAACCTGAGACATTACCACCAGGCCGATGAACTGGACGCTCATATGACGCCTATGTCCTCTACAGGACATATGTACTGTATGTACATATATATGTACATATGACACGTGTACTGCTGACAACAAAATAAGTTTCCCCACTGAGGGAGAAAATAAAGGATATCTTTATCTTTATCTTTATCTTTACAGGAAGGTTCAAAGTCGCCTCCATCTGCTGATGGGGCATCGTTGTTGCCTCGGCAACCCTTTACACTTGAGGATTATCACTGCGATCCAATGTGGGTTAAAATATGTACAAACATTTATTTATTTGTCTTGACTTTGACGTTGTACGGTGACAGAATAAACCACTCGAGCTGCAACCAGTTTCCCTGTATGAACTTCTAAAATCATAATAAAAACCTCTGATCCTGACTCCAGGTTAACACTTCCTGTAAAATCTCAGCTGGGTTTCACATTTCAATATGTTTTGTCTTCGAATATTAATATTTCAAAAGCAAAAAATGTCATTGGCCAGCCATCCTGACTCCTTTTCTCCGTTATTCCTCTGCATTTAAGTTTGATTTCCAGGAAAGAAACTGAATCTGGTTGTGCTCGAAGGGCCGGCAACCAATCAGACGCAGACCCGTGTCACAACTAGGGCGGCAGCGCTACACTCATCTCACGATACGATGCATGATATTCAGCTCACAATACGATATATATCGCAATATATTTCCATATCGATATATTTCCCCCTCCCATAGTCACAAGAAATCGTTTTTTCTCACAAAGTGAATGGTTTCACTGTTCACAAGGGGACTGGAGAACTGAAACTGTCCTGAAGAGCCATCACGATGTTTGTAAGAGGAACGTGGGAGGACCAGAAGCCTGACTGAGTGACTGAAGGATAGTTAGAGGTCAATGAGTAGTAGACCGGTTTGTAACTCCTCTGCCGGGTTCTGGACCATCAGCTGGGGTTTCACCCTGCATACAGGGAGTCCTGCCAGTCCAGATGAAGGATGACCACGGTCTGTGCTGACAGGAGGGTAAAAGGGGGAATAAGATTTCACCAATCACCAATCTGGATATGAAGCCCGATGCTGCCCAAACAGCTGAGTTTTACATAATCCGACCGATCTGTGAGTTCTGTCAATCTACTCGTTTCAGTTTTACGTCACACATCAGCTTTGTATGAAGCCTAGGAATGGGCGATATTTTACCGTTCACGATAAACCGTCAAAAAAATTCCCCACGGTAACAATTTGTCATCTCGCGGTAAAAATGATAAATTCCCGTTGATGACGTTTTTGTGATTTATGGTTCTGCGTTAAATCGACGCACAACGTACGTGAAGGAAGGAAGGAAGGAAGGAAGGAAGGAAGGAAGGAAGGAAGGAAGGAAGGAAGGAAGGAAGGAAGGAAGGAAGGAAGGAAGGAAGGAAGGGAGAAAAGAGGAAGGGAAGAAGGAAGGAGAGAGCAGTAGGAAAGAAGGAAGGAAGGGAAAAAAGAAGGAAGAAAGGAAGGAAGGAAGGAAGGAAGGAATTGAGCCTAAAAGAAAGAAAGAAAGAAAGAAAGAAAGAAAGAAAGAAAGAAAGAAAGAAAGAAAGAAAGAAAGAAAGAAAGAAAGAAAGAAAAAAATGAGCCTAAAAGAAAGAAAGAGAGCCTGAAAGAAAGAAAGAAAGAAAGAAAGAAAGGAAATGAGCCTAAAAGAAAGAAAGTAAGAAAGAAAGAAAGAAAGAAAGGAAATCAGCCTAAAAGAAAGAAAGAAAGAAAGAAAGAGAGCCTGAAAGAAAGAAAGAAAGAAAGAAAGAAAGAAAGAAAGAAAGAAAGAAAGAAAGAAAGAAAGAAAGAAAGAAAGAAAGAAAGGAAATGAGCCTAAAAGAAAGAAAGAAAGAAAGAAAGAAAGAAAGAAAGAAAGAAAGAAAGAAAGAAAGAAAGAAAGAAAGAAAGAAAGAAAGAAAGAAAAAAAGAAAGAAAGAAAGAAAGAAAGAAAGAAAGAAAGAAAGAAAGAAAGAAAGAAAGAAACAGATAAATTCCGGAAAAAAACGTTTCTGTGTAACAAACATGGCGGATCTGAGAGCGAGATAGATTTATAGTTACAAAGATGGAGTTGAATTGGTATTTTTTTTATCGTAATTTTTATCGTTATCGGGATAAATACCAGAAATTATCGTGATACATTTTTTTAGTCCATACCGCCCATCCCTAATGAAGCCGCAGTGGGAAGAAAATGTCTTTAAGCCACCTGTCAGTCCTCAGTATAAAACTGAGCGCAAACACAACGTTTTCAAGGTAATAACACGTGAATTACAACACTGTGAGATCCAGACTCAGACCGCAGGGTTCATCTGATGGGAACAACATGTGTTTAAGCACCTACAAAAGTGGTTTGTATCGTAAAGAAAAGGGGCTCCAGCAACAGGCCGTGAGGCACCCCTGAAGAGAGGAAGTGGCATACTTACTAACCGATTATCATCAGTTCATCTCAGTTTTTTGATAAAACAGTTTTATGTGGACTAATCAGATTCTGAAACTGATATATTTCACTATAAAAATGTTCTTTATCTGCTAATTTTGCACAGTTTACATTTATATCTTAGCATCTTTATGTATGATCATGGAAAACCGAGAAAAGCCGCAAATCCTCAAGCAGACCCAAGTTACTGTCCGCTATTGTTTCTTAATTAATAATTGAAGTAATTAATTAGCTAAAATAATATAGAATGTTTACATGGCTAAAAATAAACTTGAGCAGTACGTCTGCATCGTATCAAGTGGCTTCCTCATTTCTTTTGCTACCAAAGTGTCGTAATGTACAACAACAACCCGCTGCCTGAGAAAAAGTCCTCTTGTTCAGAAATACCAGCTGATTTCCTCTGCTCGGTGTACAGATGTGTTTCTTCTTTCATCGACTCGTCCTAATATAAACTTGAATCAGCTGCCAGAATAATGTGGAGATTATCTGAGCCATATTTGTGTGATACAAAGAACATACGGTGCTCTGTTCAGAGCCGATGTGAGTCCTGAATCTCAATTCACCTTTGACCTTTTCTGCTCATCACAAACATCTAAACTGTCCCACGCAGGACCACTGATAGTTATTGTTGGGGGCCCTCAGATCTGCCTGATGTCAATAGAATTGGTGTAATCTTTAGTCCCTAGTAGTTTCTATAAAGTTTCCTCAGTACTTTTTTTTGGTCCATTTAATTAAAAATACATTTTGAAGAGTTTTTGTCATCATGTGCTCTAAAGTTTCCTTGTTTGGTGTAGAAACACGAGCTGCAACGAAATCAATGAGGCACCTTGCGTCCTTTTTGGTTATCAGTAGTTGACAGGTGCTGATAATGTTATCAGTCCATCTCACAGACCAAACACATTTTGTTTGTCTTTTCTTTGTGACGTAGAGTTTGCAAGTCTGGGCAGGAGTGACTTTGATCCATCATGATCCTCAGAACCCGTATCCCTCCTCCGTAGCTGTGTGAACATCATCCACCTGCTCATTTCTGCTTCTCTGCTTTAACCAAGGGCTCATTTAGAAAGACGTAAAACAAACTAACCATTCAGCAAGCAGCAGAATATTGAATACATTTTTATAAATAATAATTATGGATTAAATAATGAATTAATTAATATGAATTTCAATAACTAAAAGACTCATATTTCTTTTTTTTAAATCCAGCTGCCTTCTCTGTCAGTCATGTCAGTTCTCTAAAGACTGTAAACCTAATGTAAAATGACTAGATATACAAAAAGGGAAATAAAGAGTAAAATGTTACTTTTTATGGGGAACAAGAGCTTCAAGAACATCTAGTGCTTTTATAAAAATTCAAACCATTATGTCATCAAGGCTAGTTTGTCAACAACCAAGTTATATCTGTTTTTAACAGTATAACAACAACATTTTTGGATGCTAAATCGTTTAAATCTTACCTTCTCAATGGTTTGATAGCAGTCACGTCATGAAGTCATGAAAAAATGAAGGTCCACCCAGCACTGAGCTCCTGCCGGCCGGACAACAGCTTCTGTTCAAGACCACCGCAGAAAAACATGTCATATGATCAGCATATTTTCATAAAACACAGATCTAAAAGCCATCAGGATGGTCACACCTCGTTGTATTAGTAGTAAATATTAAATGAGTATAGTCCGGATGATTTGTAAATCGACTCAAAGATAGTGACGTTTAATCACGTGACGAACTGCTGGCTCCCCCTCTCCCCGTGTTGCCATTTGGGCGGTAGTTTATATTGATTAAAGCACAAAACAAATAAGATTATATATCTGTTTTAAATGTATTGCAACTTGCCCTTTTAACGATTACTGTTATCTAAAAGTTCCATACGTAACAAATCCTGACAGATGTTCAAAATCTTGCTTTCGATGCTCTTCTGAACCCACCAAAGAATCCCGTTCAAATGTATTGTTTTTTTTAAGTTTTTTACCATATAAAAACAATTAATACATCCATATGAGCAATATAATATCACACAGTAAATAATGTGTGGAAACAGTATATTCGGCATTATTAATATTCTACATTTCAAACAAACTTAATTCATTTTTGTATTTTTGTATCGGTAACGTGATGTCATTTTCTTATTCCGCGTTCCATTTACCTCGGAAATCGGAACTGGGAACTGGGAATGGCAGCCATCTTGGAATGGTAACTCGGGGGTGGTGAAGCTTCTTCCACTTTCCCAGTAGGAAATCCCACTTCGAGGGGCGTTCCAGTTGAAAATTCCGACTAGGAACTAGGAAATTCCGACTTCCGAGGACAAATGGAACGCGGCAATAGTTACTGAATATATAACATCCTTTAAACATTAACACATGCATTCAAAGTTAATTAAAACGACAGTATAATCATACAAATCCATATTTTTGGATTTATTTTAGTTAATTAAACGGTGGCAAGAGAAAAAAAAAAAACAAGGAAGAAGGGTCGTTTCCGCGTTTTTCTGGTCGTTATGGCAACATGTTTGTAGGCTGAAGCCAAAACACCCCCAGCTGCTGAGAGTCCCACTTCAAATAACAACCCAAACAACACATTTCATACATCTGTAAATAACCCTGCTGTCACAGCATTCATGGCCAACTACAGAGTAAGTATTTTCTTACGCACTTTCTGTTACATTTAGTTTCGATTTGCTCTCATTTAGCACGAGCTAGCCGGATAGCATCCCAGCAAAGTGTGTTATAGAGGTTTGTGACTGACTAGTGTTTGTCTTGTTTCAGGCCTCTGATTCCAAGCGAGAGCAGTTCAGAAGATACCTGGAGAAATCTGGGGTCCTTGACACTTTAACGAGCGGTAGGTCTGAAAAAAACACAAAACATCTGGACCGCGGTTGAATTGGTTTGATATTGGATATTATGAATTCAACACCCATAAAACTTGTGATACATACCACTGATTTTGGTCATATTGCTTGTGATGTGTTCATGGTCATCTAGACTATATATCACAAGAGAGTAATTATTATAAAATCATATTATGGGCTGATTTAATGAGGTTTAATGAATTCAACACCCATAAAACTTGTGATACATAATACCGATTGCTTTCAAACAATTGTTTGGTGTTGGGTGTTGAATTCATTAAACCTCATTAAATCAGCCCATAATATGATTTTATAATAATTACTCTCTTGTGATATATGGTCTAGATGACCATGAACGCATCACAAGCAATATGACCAAAATCAGTGGTATGTATCACAAGTTAAATGGATGTCTTTGAATGTCCAATATCCAATATCCAATATCAAACCAATTCAACCGCGGTTTGAAATGATGCATGAAACTCAGCAGCTCATCACTGTTACTGCTGCACGGTTTCATGAGAGTTTCCTTGTCTTTTTATTCTTCTGTTACAGTTTTGGTGGCACTTTATGAAGAACCAGACAAACCTAACAATGCACTCGAGTATCCTTCAGAAAACTACAGCTTTATAGATGGTGAAAGATTCAATTCAATTCAATTCAATTTTATTTATATAGCGTCTAATACAACAGAGTTGTCTCTAGACGCTTTCCAGAGACCCATACCCAGAACATGACCCCCGAGAAGATTATAAAGAGAAGATTATAACACAACAACGCTCTCCATACTCCAGTTAATCCCCATAATTACAGAAGAAACCTTTTTTACTGTGGTCATGAACACATTCAACTGTAAAATATGTTATATCTCCTTTATTCAAAAGATTTGTGAGTCTTTTGAGCCCTTGATGAAAATCAGCTCACTTGCTCTACTTGTTAAAACCGAGGAGGTTGCAGTGAAATTTGAATATTGGGCTTTATACTGTAGCGTAGAGCAGGACCAGAGAGTATAAAGACCGAGACCAAAAAGAAACCTAGTTATTTCCTGATCCTGCGTGATTGTAGAACATCAGCTCCATCCTGGTTCAGCTAGTTTCCATATGAGCTTGTATTCAACTGCAGCACAATAACACAGAGAAGTGGATGATGATGTTGAACTCACTATAAATGTTTTCATCCATCAGCTGAGATCAGATATGTGTGGCGACTGCACTTCCGCTATTTCTACACTATTGGAGGATTGACTCCAGTGCTTTTAAGGATCGACACGACTACTAACTAGTTCCAAAGTATCTACCAGAATAACCAGCCTCCAACACCCCCCTCCACCTCAGAAAAGTCTGATGAATAATAAATGTTACTGATTTAAATTGGACTTAATTTGGAGATGAAATATGAATTTCAAATATTAAAGATACAATTATCGAATTTAAATTACATTATTTACCATTATAGTAATCAGATTACACCCTATATCAGCATCACTGAAATGGACCTGATGCTTAATCAATCACAACGATATGCAAATATTATTCATATATTTATTCAAACAAGGCCGTTATAAACACAAAACTGTAATTAAATACAGACACATGCAGATGCACCTAAACATTAAATCAGATGCAAAATACAAATAGTTTACAAAACTGTACATTAACAAGAGGAAGAACTGCTGAGACCAGATTCTGTCACCTTAGTGAGCAACGGCATCTCAATTATCCGAGTCCGAGACAAGACCAAGACCAAAGACTGTTGAGACAGAGACAAGACTAAGACCACAAAAAAGTGGTCTCGAGAATTACAAGTCTACTGTAGCATGGGATAGTTTGGATGATGGTTAAACGTCCTGTTGCTGTGAGTGTCTCCAAAAGGTGAAGAGCTAAATATGAAACAGGCTTTCCAGCATTTTGGTGCAGGAGGACCCGCTGCGACCCGGCAGAGGTCTGTGAAGTCGATAAACTACATCGCAGCGGCTGGAAAGAGAAAAAGCCATTAAGCCATCCATGGAGTCTTTGGCCGTCTGAACTTTGTCTGATCTGTGAACCAGAGCTGCTGTAACACGAGTCCGGGTCTGATCCATTCTGACTTTGTTTTTCTGAGCCAGGGTGACGATGATGCCTGATGACCCCAGGAGCATCACTAAAGATCTGTCCCAGCATCACCTAGAATCTATTTGCACACAGATTTAGATCTCAGACAACTTTTACTGAAGCTTAAAACCTTAATCAGTTGTTTTAGGGAGTCGACTCTGACTCCCTTGGCCCCAACAGTCACCAACCACTGGATAATACTGGAGGAGATCAAAGTATTTTCAGGTGGCCTTTTCCTCGCTTTGTTATATGATTGACCCCATAAGTCCTAAGTCTGATGCTTAAAGGCACCTTGGGTCTGAATTGGTCCAAAAACATCTTGTAGAGCTGTTTAGGAGATCACGAGAAAAGGAAATGAGATCTGTTTGACTGCAGAAAATTGCTTAGGTTCTCTAATCAACACCTAATCAACCCCTTCTTACCTTAAAGCTGCATTTAATCACGTTATATTTGGAGAGAAGGTACAAGATTTCATCATCAGCTGTTCAGCACGGTGGTGGATGGGGCATGGTTGGGACAATTACAGAGAACATTTCACAGCTGTATAGAAGAAAATATTCAGTTAAAAAGCCAATTCTCACATAAAGATAGTTCTTATAGCAGATGGAGATCCTAAATCCGCCTCAGGATTCACATTCAACTTCACAAAGAGGTTGGAGCTGATGGTTTTATCGTCACGATCCTCTGATGGATGCACGGTCGATAATCTGTGGATAGACATCACAAGAGCAGCCAGACAGCTCGAGAACCTCAGAAGAATAATTGCTTCAGCTTTACTTTCAAGCTTCTTCTCACTTTATTCCGCTTTTATTTGGTTTCCACAGCAACAGACATTTTCACCAGGGGTGCCGAAACCTTTGCATGCTCCTGTTTAGTGAGGACAGAGAACGTTTGTGATATTGGGAGGGTGGGTTGACCTTAACCGGCATCCCAGCTTCATCAAGCTCCACATGGGGGCGGGCGGGCCGGAGCCGGCCGACGCCGATGCGCTCCGCATGGAGCTGACGGACCTGCAGCAGAAGTGCAACCTGCTGATGGAGGAGAACAAGGAGCTGAGGACCAGGGTGAGAGTCCGCCGGAGTCTGAGCCGAGTCCCCGGGTGAGTCTCGGCCCTGAAGCTTCTGACCTCCTCTTCCGTCTCTTCCCAACAGCTGATGCAACACGAGGCGCCGCCAGACGAAGAACCCGGAGAGTAGAGGGATCACGGAGTCGTCTTTTGTGATAAATGAAGGAAAAATGAGGAAGAAAAGGAACAAGCACTGGCCTTTTTTTGTATTTAATATAACTCTTTATTTTGGTTTAATGAATGTACAGTGAATACAGAATCACTGTTAATTTTTGTTATAAAACAAGCAACTTGTGCTTATAAATAAAGGGTTTTTTTCAACATCACTCAGTTTCTTGATGGTCACAGTTGTTTCTGGGAACAAAACAAGAACATCTAGATATATTTAACCTTTTCTGTAAGGAATCCTGTATCGGTTGCATGACTATTAAGTAGAAAAATAACTTTCATACAAAACAAAAGTGGAAAAGAGAAATAATGGTTGTAGCTTGTGTCCTGGAGTCGGATGGATGCTGGAACAGATGTTGGGTTAATTGCAGCTCCGCCGCAGTGAAAGCATCTAAAGCAAAGTCATCGATCTGTGATGGAGTTTTCCATTTCTCTCCATCACTCAGTCTGGTTCTGATAAATCAGTCTGGATGCGGAACGGTGACCCGGAAGCGTGAGAACACCGAACCCTTTTCCACCAGACCGGTTCCAGGGCTGGTTCTGGTTATCAACTCGTTCAAATTGGGAACCAGAAGAGAACCGGTTTGTTTTTCCACAGCTCGGATGCTAAGGGGAGTCACACCAGTTATGTTGCTGCAAACATCAGTTACGTTGCTGCGTTTACGAGAAAGTTGAAGCAACAACAACAACAACAACAAGGTATCTGTTCTAATAGGACTTGGTCCACGGAACTGCTCCGAAGTGTAGGCGCTTACACCGCAAACAAGGTAGCTGAAGACGTCGGTTGTGCAGAACTGGGGCAGTAAGTCCTCCGCGGAGCTGCACTCTTTAGTAGGGATTTCATATGGATCCAAACCGTTAATAATCATTATCTTCTCCATATACCGGTCCCTGGCTTCCTTGTTTAAGGTATCCCGGTAAATTCTAGTTCCTCTCCGGCATTTAAAATTTTTTTTTTGCGTTCCGTCTGTTCACTTGGTGCTACTACACTCACTGCCAACATGGCCGCCGCGTCCCAGAATGCAACTTGGCGACCAAGCACTATTCTTATTTGAAAATGTCTCCATCTCCCAGTCTTGCTATTGCCGTTGGTCTTAACAACTCCTCCCCCTCCGCTTACGTAAGCGGTTCTTTCCTCTAGACCAGCTAAGAGTTACGTGCTACCTTGGAACCGGAGCCAGTTCTTTGTCCGTGGAAACAGAAACTCAGCACTGGCCCAGAACCAGCCCTGGAACCAGTTTGGTGGAAAAGGGGTATCAGAACCAGCCCTGGAACCGGTTTGGTGGAAAAGGAGTGCGGTCTTAACACCTCGTTATTGTTTAAATCTCAACAGAAAAACAGCTCCCTTCTGGGTTCAGGACAATAATCTCTACAGCAGGTCGCGGCCAAGGCTTAGTGAGCTTGTTTCAGTCTCTTTTATTTAAAAAAGAAAGACAGAAAGTTCAGGTGTCTGCAGGTGAGGTCATATCTGCAGGTCAGTCGGGGCGCGCCTGCTGCTGCCGCTGCTCGCCGCCGACACGCGCCGGTTGGGCGACGACACCGGGGGGCTGTTGCTCTCGCGGCTGTGTCGCGACGCAGAGCTCAGGTCCCCCGCCGAGTCGGGGCTCTGGGGTCTGCTGGGCCTCTTGGACAGCACCCTGGGCCGGGGGCTGGACCGGGGGCTGGACCTGGGGCTGCTGCTGCGGAGCTTCGTGCTGCTGCCCCCCGGGTACGAGCTCCCGCTGTCCGAACAGTTCCCCTCCACCACCGTGGAGCAGTTCCACGGCGGGCTGATCCTCCGCGACCTCCGGGCGACGCCCGCCGGCGCGGGCCCCGGGGGGGCGTCCGCCACGGGGAGGGTGGGGTACTCGGAGCTCCGGCAGGCCAGGTCCTCGTGGCGGGGGGGCGACTCCCCGGGGTCGTCCTGCTTCTCGGCGGGAGGGGAGCGCGTCTCGCTGCTGGTGTTGTTGGAGTTGCTGTTCTGCTCCGTGGGGCTCGGCACCCCCCCCTTCACGTCCTTGAGGCCCTCCGGCTTCAGGCCCGGGTCCCCCTGGATGGGGACGAAGGCGGAGGAGGCGCTGAGGAGGGGGTAGTCGGGCCCGTTGCCCTGCCTCTCCAGCAGCAGCGTGTAGCCGCTGGGCGCCGTGGGGATTGTGGCCTTCCGCCCCGCCGTCGTCCCGACGCACACCTGGTGCACCACCGAGTTCTTCTTGGATTTGCTGCCGTAGTAGTCGTCCAGGTCGTCCCTCAGGTGGGGGTAGTAGTCCAGGATGCCCTTCTTGATGCGCTTGAAGCTGAGGTGTATGACCTCCAGCAGGCTGAGGAAGAGCGAGATGCAGGCGATGGCCTGCATGAACATCATGAACACCGTCTTCTCCGTGGGCCGCGACACGAAGCAGTCCACCATGTTGGGGCACGGCTCCCGCTCGCACTTGTACAGCGTGCTGAGGCGGTGGCCGTACAGCACGAACTGGCCCGTCATGAAGCTGACCTCCACCACGGCGCGGGTGACGATGTGGGCCACGTAGGTGCAGAGCAGCGACCCCCGCAGCGGCGCCTTGTTCAGCTTCCCCTGCTCCAGCTGCCGCATCTCCTTCTCCATCCTCCGCTTCACCTCCGCCATCTCGGCGTCCACCGCCTCCAGCTCGCGGCGCAGCGCCACCTTCTTGCCGTGGCGCTCCTTCTCCAGGGCGCGCAGCTGGTAGATGGCGTGGCCCATGTAGACCAGGGACGGCGAGGACACGAAGATCACCTGCAGCACCCAGTAGCGGATGAGGGAGATGGGGAAGGCCTGGTCGTAGCACACGTTGCGGCAGCCCGGCTGGTCCGTGTTGCAGATGAAGTCCGATTGCTCGTCGTTCCACACGTCCTCCGCCGCCACGCCGAGCACCAGCATCCGGAAGATGAACAGGATGGTCAGCCAGATCTTCCCCACCATGGTGGAGTGGATGTGCACCTCCTCCAAGATCCCGCCCAGGAAGTTCCAGTCCCCCATGTTTGTTGGATTTCTTTTACATCAACTGTGCTGCAGTCAGAAGAGACAGAGTCAGACAAATAGAATAGAATACAAAGCCTTTATCGTCATTATAATAATATAACGAGATTAAGCAGCAGCTCCATAAAAGTGCACACATGAAAAGGCTATGTAAAAACAAGATACAGCACGTAAATGGATGAAAGAATATTGCACAGTTAAGGTAGCTTATGCAAATACAATCTCTTAATATCTTAACTTTAGTATATTGGTTGCGTGTGGTTTTCATATAAGCCTATATAGGTTTCTAACCACTCCTCACACATATTTCTTCTTGTTGTTTTTTTTTTAATATATTTTCCTCATGTGAAATTTTTTGTTTTTGTTTTTTGTTGTCGTTTTTTTTTCTTCATCCTTGTATTTGTGTGAAACATACAGAAGAGTATTAGGGCCATGCAGGAGAAAAAATATTAGAGAGGGGAAGATTTTTTTTATTGTGCACTTTGAGAAAAAAGTCGATATATCGAGAAAAAAGTAAAAATTTCAAGATTAATGTTGAAATACAATTTCAAGAATAAAGTTGAAATTTCGAGAATAAAGTTGAAATACATTGACTTTTTTCTCGAAATTGTACTTCAACATTAATCTCGACATTTCAACCTTTTTCTCGAAGTGCATAATGAAAAAAAAATCTTACTCCTCTAAAATATTATTTACATTTTTCTCCTGTCTGGCCCTAATAAATAAATAAAAATATAATCCACCGTAAATCACATGAGGACATGACGGTGAAAAAATTGCTAAAACTGCTGAAAAATGTGAGATAAATCCATACATGTGTGTGTAAAATAGAGAAACTTTGAGGCTCTGACTGACAGGTGACGGTTTCCATGGTGATGTTAAGTGACATCTGACTGAAAATCCTTGAAAATGCTGCTTAAAGAGGAACCATGATCATGACTAAACCGATAGAATTGTTTTTTTTCTTCTCTTTATCGTATAATGTTCACAAAGTGTAATGTAATTCATGTCACGGGTAGTGTATTTTGAAGGATCAAATGCTCAACATCCCATATTATCAATTTTACATCGTGCAAGAAATGATGGATGTGGCAATCAAACTTTGAAAATTGACTGTGCACATGTGCAGAACCACAAAGCAGCATTTGTCGGCAGGTAGCAAGGATTGGCTGATCTGCTAGATGATTCTGGGAAGGGAATGTATTGGATTTTGCATCCTTCTTGAACAAATATGGTTTAAATTGTCATGCAGAATTTATAAAGGTTTGTAAAGCCATTCCCCTGCCACTTATTCATTTGATTAAAGTGCTCTAATGTATTGAGATATTGAGACAGCACTTCCTGTGTTAGTTATTGAGGATTATTGGATAAGAAATGTTACAACAACTTTATAAGTGCCGTCTTTAAGTCGAGATCATTTAATGACTATCACAGAGGGTTATATTCTGACACTTCAGTCTTTAAGTTTGTCTACACAAAAAGCCCACTCAAACTATATAAAATGGCCCATTCCCCCCAAAGTCAAGGAAACTCATTTTAAATTGATCAATAAAATGTATCCAACCGCTGAACTTTTGAGACAAAGATTTAAATTTGAAGTTGACCCCTGTGCTTTTTGTAATGAATCTGAACTTGATCACATTTTTCTATTGTGTCCTGTCTCACAAACTTTTTGGCGTGAAATTAGAAATTGTCTATCTTTAAAAATGAATGACATTCCAAAATTAGAAATCGCTAATATTATTTTTTACATTGACAAATCAGTGTCCTCCTTGGTTAATGACATTCTTCTACTGGCTAAATATCATATACACTGTTGTAAATGGAGAAAAATGAGAAAAATGAAGCCCCCTTTCCAGTGTTTTTAAATGATTTCAAAAGTTTTGTCTCTATGAAAAATATTAAGTTAAATAACTCTGCAAAAAATCATTAACCGATATATCAAAATATCTTTTATTTTAAGTCTCTTTCTGAAATGTCGATGCTATTTTTTTTTTTTTTTTCAAATTCTGTTTATCGATTTTCACTCTTATAACAAACAAACATACAAAACATACATAACAAGCCCAAAAACACCCCCCCTCCCCAACCTCCCCCTAGGGTCCTCAGCAAAACTACTCAACAGAAAATATGTGAATACATAAAATAACTAGTAATAATAATCAAAAGTAAAGAATAAAATAAAACAAATTAAAAAAATAAAATAAAACTAATTAATCGTCATGTAATCTTTGTCCATGAGAATCATTGGGCAGATTGTCCATAAAACGTAAAAAGGGTGACCACATGTCATTAAATTCTCCAACTTTACCTCTTAGAATGTATGTTAATTTTTCCAATACTAGGTGTGAAGACATATGTCGATGCCATTTGCTTTAAAATGCCTTACTGTTCCTTTGTTATTAACTTTACTTGTCTACCTTATTTTTTGTGTATATGTCTCTTGTTCATGATACCTCCCAAAATGTTCTATTTTCTTATATTATATTTCCTCTACTAGCAGTTTGTATAAAATGTGTTTTTCTTGTTTATAAATTGTGTTCAGTAAAAAAAAAAAAAGCAAGGATCTGCAGAACACCGGCGGTGTTTCCTGAGTGCGGGTTGACCGGCGCTGCCCCCTAGTGGCCATTAGCGACACTGCACTTAAAAAAAACGTGCGTCAGCTTCACATCTGTACCATTTATTTATTTATTTATTTATTTATTTGCATTATTACACAACCAGTAGGACATAAATAAAACTGCCCCCTGAGCCATAGCTGATATAAGTCGTGCATCTTCACACCATCTCGGGTCACCTAAAGGTCACTCATTAAACTGTCTCAGATGTTTTGGGATGTTGGGGGTGTAAAGTTTACAATCTGGTTCCTATTCAACCTTTGTTAGATGCTGTGGTGTTATGTTTGGATGCATATTATTTTACGGACACGTTAATTTTACACTAAGCCACAGAAAGAGTGACGGTCGGAGGTGATGAGGTCTTTTTGTCAGTTTTGGATATTGCTTCTCAACCATAACTACATTTACCTTCTGAAAATTGTGATTTTTGAAGTTAAAACTTAACACTTCACTTCAAAATGTTTAAAAAGGCTTTTCTCACTGACCCAAGGATGAAAATATATCTAAAAGACTTTGACATTTTGCAGTTTTAACACTAGTCAACAACATACAGCAATGATTAAAATAGTGTAATATGTGGTAAATCTGGGTATTTTAATACCATTTTATTCTGTTAAATCATCACCTGTCACGAGGATCCAACGCCATAACTAAAACTAGAAGCACTCAAGCTTATGTAACCATTCCTGACCTCTGCAGAGCTCAAACATGCACTTTACAACAAATCAACTCACCTTTCATCTTCTATATGAAACAATGTGCATCAGTCATGAAGCCGACTGAAGTCCTACGAGCTCATCTCTGATCTCCTTTAATCCTCAGACTTCAGTCCCACCGCTGGTCAGAAACTGGACCAAAACTGATGATGCCAGCCGGCTCCAGTCGTTCATGACTTATAAACTCTGAAAGGCGAGAGCGATCAATACCGTGGCCCTGCTCTGCTGCCATTTCCCTCGCAGCGGTGCGAGCGGCCGGCCTCCCGCTTCTGGCCGGTCATTAGGTGTGAATTGAACCCGCGGGACCCTGGACTCGTTTGATCCTCTGCAGGGAAAGAACCGGTGCACTAGATTGACCTGAAAGGACCTCAGGGTCGGATAATCCACCTCTTCTGGGGTGAAAGAAACTGGAATTACAGCAGAGTTTGACTGAGAATGAGACGTCTAAAATCAGTCTCACCTGACCTTTCCTTTGTTTTCAAACCGCAAACTATATAAAAGGTCAGATCTACTTGGTGTTTTGTGGTAGTTTTTAGTATCAGGGACACTTTTTGTGTCTCAGGAAACAGGAATCCACATTTTCTGCAACATTTAAAAACTAAAAAGGTCTTTAAACTAAAAAAAAAAGAAGGGGCACAGCTGGATTCCGGTCTCCAGGAGTCAAACCTCATGTTTTGGTGATCTGATTTATCCCATTACAGACTCTGATAACTCGCTTGACGCGTCTTTCCAACAGAGCGCTCAATAGGACGTCCGATTTCACACACGACCGCTTCTGCTGCAGCGATTTTAATTTGGCTCCGTCCTCCCGGCTGCCGTTCCATTAAAAGGAAATCGATGGGGGCCGGCTCTGGACCGACGGCCGAGTTGGTGCGTTGCCATGCGCGGCCACGCCTCCACACAGAGCAGTCGGGAGGAAAAATCTGATCAATACGCCAAACTTCAGTCAATACAATGTTTAGACGTAGAAATAAACCGAAGACGAGGTTAGTTTTTACTGGAATCATCAGTTTATTACTCAAAATAACAGTTTCTTCCTACTAAAGATAGAAGATTAAGGGGATAAAACATGCAGTGACAAAGTCAGTCTGAAAATCAATCAACAGTCAAGTAAACACCGATGAGAAATTCTGCTTCCTCCGCTCGGAACTGCCATTTGGAAAAAATTGTATAAAATAAAATGCCATTTGAAACGATCTACTTTTACACAAACCACCACTAAAATAAAACGGAGAGTACAGTCCTGACAGTTTAACACTTTTAGAGGACCACAGTATCATGTTCACACATCTCAGCACCTAAACTCACAGAACTGCCAACCGTCATTAAACTTGCATTTAGTCTGTTTTATTTCCCGGAAGTTTGCCACTTTATTTCTTAAACTCAAGGACTCGTCACATGATCCCTGCGGGACTTCCGACCCCGACCGGGTCGTCCTGCAGGAGTCATGTGACCATTTGTGTATCTGAAGCAATGTTGAAGCCGATTCTTAAGGAGAAATGATGAACGTGTGATGAGGAAGGTCAGCACTCGAGTATTAAGTACATATTTTGTTATAAATGCAGCGAGACGCACAAACATCAGATCCATCGACAAATACTGGTTTCGACTAGCAAAAATGGTGGAAAATGTTTCAAAAATGATCAGTTACTGTTCGATTAAAAACAAAGACACCATCTTCATCTTGGCTTGGTACCACTGAACTCAAACCAGCACTTATTATTCCTAGTGGGAAGCTTTAACGAAACAGTTTTATAAAACAAAGCCGAGAAAGCAGCGCTGCTGAAACTGGAGCTGCAAAACAAACAAAAACAAAGAAAACAACCTTTCTACAGATGGTTCAGTGGGTGTCACATTCACGTCAAAAACAAATCATCCTCTCTTAAACGACCACCTCAGGTCCATCAGGCGGGGGATGGGAGGGGAGTCGGGCGGGAGGGCGGCGGCGGCTTCTGCTCAGCGTCCTCCGGACTTCCGCCCGGCCCAGGACCGAGAGCGTGAGCGAGATCGCGACCTGGACACGGACCTGGACCTGGAGTGGGAGGGGGTCTGCTGCTCGCGCTGCTCACGCCGCACTTCCTCCTCGGTGTAGTGGGAGGCCGACGGCGGGTTGGCGTTCTCCCGCGGAGACGCAGACCTCATGCAGGACCGGGACCCCTCCCTGGACTCTCTACGGGGCCGCTGCTTGTATCTGGAGACGCACGACACACAAGTTCACTAGGACTTTCAGTAACTCCGTCTGCAGCACATTTAAACTTGTGGCTGCATATTACAAGGTTTCTTGTCAGGAATTTTCAAGTTTTCAAATAAAATGACGCACTGAGAACCAACTTCAGAGATTGGAGCTGCAAACTGTCGTCTCTCCCGTCCACTTCCACTGTAAAAATGGGGTTTTACATCACTTTATTTCTAATTATTGGACCAAAGAAAATCAACAGCAACTAGATATGAATAAAAAGGAACACTTCAGGTACCGTGTAGCGAGTTAAAAAAAAAACATAAACAAAGTTTTTTGATTAGTTTAGCTGGAAGTTGTGGCCGTCCACATAGTTTTAGCCAAAGCAGATATGTTTCGTAATTTACGGTTGGTTTTGGGATGAAATGTATTTCTGTGATTCTATCTTTTACCACTTCCCCGAGCACACCGCTTAACCATTCTAAGTTAAATAAATAAAACGCTTTTGCTGTTGTATCATGCTGCGGAGCCGACTTTTGGGGATAAAAATATGCTGCAGCCTCACGACACAAGTGTTCATTTTTACTAAAAAAAGAAAGTCTAAAAAATATAATCCAGTGGATTCAATTTTGATAAAAAGGCAAGTAAAAACAAGACTTTTTCCATCAATGTGAATGAAAGAGACGGCTGTTTTGTCCAACCGGATATTCCGACCCGGATGTAGCAACGGAGGATGATGTTTCTGATTGGTCAGTCAGGGACCAATCAGAAGACTGATAAAGGGTCAACTACAAACGTCACACTGTACATGTCATGGAGTTTGTTCTTTTTACCTTTCTCCTTCACGGCTCCTGCTTCGTCCTCTCGCATACATCCGCCCACGAGATCTGAAGACAGAGATGGAAGAGTTTTGTCCCCTTTCTACTTCAAGCAACAATAACCCGATAGAAGCACGAAGAAGAGAAACTCACTCTCTGGGACTTTCAGATCGCCTGCGGCGGCGATCGTAGGACGGGCTGCGTGATCTGTATCGTTCATAGCTGCGGCTGCGCGACCGCCTGCGCCGGCCCTCTCGCTCGTAGTCGTCGTAGCGGGACGAGCGACCAGAGGGCGAACGCCTCTCCTTCGTCTTCATCTGATTGGGTGCTGTCACGGGAAAAGCAAAATGACAAAAGGGACCAAACAACCAGCCACTCCCACCTGAGAGCTCTTTTTCAATGAAACCGGGACAAACCCAGACATGGGCTCATAATAAAGTTTTTAAAAGTCTCAATGCTGATGAGGGTTCAACATATTTGATACTTACTTTTTCTATCACCTTGGGCGAACTGGATCTCGATCTGCCGACCACAAACCCACTTCCTGTCCAGGCTGTGGAGGGCATCTTCTGCGTCACGCACATCCTCAAATATGCTGAGCTGTTAAGGGCTTTCATCGTTCTCATTTGCGGGGAGGCAACAATCACAAAGACACAGCAGAAAAGCATCTCCACACCCCTTAAATCTACCAACGTAACTGTTTTGTTCATCAACTAAAAGCTAAAACAGAAGTGTATTACCCCCAGCCAGGTGACAAAAAAAAAAAAACAAGAAAACACAGCACTTCTGTAGAGCTTAAAGATGAGGCAAGCTTTTCAAACATCAACAAGACGTCTGAGCCAACAGGACAAATATATATGAAAAGTAATCAACTATTAATATTTGATTAAATTGTCTCGACCAAAATTAAAATGTCAAAAGGGAAAGCTGATTTTTGGTGTCACTACTAATTTGTGAATTTGTCTTGGGAGGATACAAAATAATTCAGACATGTTACCTTTGCCCATGCTTGACTTTGAACTTCATCTTGATCTTTACACTCTTTAATCGACTCCCAGAGAGACTTGGGTTTCCTGCTTGCTTTTTCCTCTTAAACCTCTTTTCTTTATTCTTTGTCGCCATTTCCAAGCTTTGTCTGGTTTCCCTTTTCGTCTTCATGCTTTACTTTCTCTTTTCAACCTTTTCCCTCCCTCTGATCCTGCAGGTCTGTGTCACTTGTCTTTACAGCTACTCTAAATGGGTCTTTGTAACTCTTTGTGGCCGGTTCCACAACTGGATGCTTTTACATTTTCTGAAGCAATAACAGAGAAATATGTATGTTAGATAGTAGATCACATGAGAAATTATAAAAATAAAAAAAGAGGCAAAATGTACAAAAGCATTATCTTCTCTGCTGAAAAGAAATGACAGTAGCTGGTTAACAGGATCACAGTGTTAAAATTATTGTGAAAAGGATATTGAATGTATGCAAATCCTCTCGGCTGGCGTGTATAGAAGTCAAGTGGGATGTAGACATCTACTATCGGCCCATAGCGGCCAAACTCACGCCGCAAATCCTCAGGCCTGAATATCGTAAATACAAGTGTAACTTGACTGACCATCATGGGCAACTCTTCCTACATCATCTACCACAAAACAGCTGGAAGAGCAGCTGCTGAGTGAGTTAAAGGGACAGTTCAACCCAAAACTCACCGTCCCCCCTCTCAGCTGGTGTGTAAGCTACCCACTTGATAAAACCACCACAGTGAAAGTCAAAAACACCCCGTGACCTCACCGTGTCGTTTTGAAACAGAAATATAGGAGTAGCAGAGTGTGAGCAGCTGCTTTAGTCACTCCAGGCTTAAAAATAAAAAAAGGTCCAATTTTAGCATTAGTGCATACAATTCAACTCCCCGTCTAGTCGCTAGAACATGTTCAAATTTCATGATGGAGGAAAATAGAGTGTTTTATTCAAAAATATCAAATTGCAAATGAAACAAATGCTTAAAGTAAAAATTAACCCAAACATAAGCAATTGTAAGCTTCTCACTTGTCAATTCTGAGTCTTCTGTGGATAAATTTAGACGCGACAGGCTGAGTAGGACTCAGCGTTACACCTAAAGGCTGTAGTTTCCTTTTACATTTAGGAAATTAAATAAAAGAAATATTCAACCCTGGTGGAATAAATGACCTCACACTTTGCCCCCCTCATTTGGCTAACTGTCCCTTTAAAACGTGCACTTTTATAAAAACAAACAGTTTAACAGGTACAAAATTGTTTCATTCACCACACCAACTTGTGAAACCTTTATAGCAAATAAGACTAACAATACCATGAGGTCCCAGTTGTCACTCTGAGTGTCACCAAGATAAAAATGTATTGGGAAAAAAACAACACCACACACACATACAACATTTCACAGTATGATAAAGTAACTCATAAAAACACTCATGTGCTAATCAGTTTGCAAACTTCATTACTCTTGTGTAATTGAGTAATTGTGATATATTTTCATGTAACCACACTTCTATCAGAGCGTTTACGTCTTCTTCGCTTCATGTCTGACCGCGAAACATTTCACATGGAAAGTGTCCAACACTCATTGGTTTAAGTTGTGTTTATGCAAAACGCCTTTTGTTGTTCTCGACTTCCTGCATTCGGTTTCCCTTGAAGCAGATCAAAACAAACTTGTTTGGGTGGATCAGTTTGATTGGGCATTCAAACCTCACCAAACGAGCTAGACGCTCCCAGCAAACAAATACCTGTCCATTTAAAAGTGGAACAAAAAGCTGGTGTGAATGCACCGTAATTTAGTCTGGTTTCTCTGGACTTTGATTTCTAAGAGTCAATGTGATGGGAAAAAAAGTGTTTCCCATACTTTATGAAAAACAAACTGCTGAGAGCAGCAGGATGTGGCCGACTGAAGGTGCAGACGAGTACTCTGCCCAAACAAAGATTAGCGGTGGGAACCCCTTATCAATGTTTTCTCTACTAGAATAAATCATCTACGCTTTAATAAATCAGTATACTTCCTCTGTTTCATCGTCATTCTGCATCGAGACGCTTGATGTATGTTCTGACCCTTTTGCTTGCAACCGTTTAATTAAATCAACTGAAATCTGGATCATTTCTCTTATTCTTGGTAAGTTAGACACTCAGTTTCAGTCCAGTTATTCACCTCGTTGGAGAGAACGCGTTTAAGACATTTAGTAGCTTTTTCCATGACATTCAGTACCAACAGAAGCCGAGGAAACTGCCTCTGGACGTCAGTGTATAGATATAAAACCAGTAAAAAGTGACAAAACGTGTGAAGTAGCCCATCAGCGAAGTGGGAACACTTATGAATGAATTCAGTCTTTTTTTAAACTTAAAAACTGAACAAATGGGTATTATTTGCATTTCTGCCATGGCTTTGAATGGGAGAAGTAGAATGAGCAGCAAAACTTTAACCCTGTCTGAAGTTTAACAAGTTTGTTGTAGTGGCAGTAGTAGTAAAACAAATGTCTCCTACATGCGAATACGTTTCTCAATAAATGTTGAGGTACACATTGTTCAAATCCTCACTGAGGGAGAGGAGCGCCAAGGAGAACAAAAGGGACCGTGGGGGGTCAGTCAGTCTGACCAACAACAAACCGGACTGTGCAATAACCAGGACAGTATAATAACTTTGTGGAATATTTTCATCACAGATATTGAAACATGTATCTATCTTTTTATATTTATTTGGTGTTTGGTTTTTGGGGCAAAAGGCCATGTGATCTAACTAGATCTGGGTATCGATTCAAATGTCAAGAATCGACTCGATTCCGATTCTTAAGATTCAGAATCGATTATCACCATTTGATTCGATCCAATATTGATTTGGGTTAGTGTTGCCTGGATTATATGACTGTAAAATAACTATTGAAATAATAATTTCATAATAATTATTGTGAAATAACTAAGAAAAAATAACTCAAAGGCATTTCAATATCCATTTAAAGTGCAAAAAAAGAAAGAAATTGCAACAGCTCAAGCAGTAAACAAATTATTTTAGCTTGTCTGATTTATTCTGTCACCAGACACAGTTTGCCATGAAGCACCCGGTATTTTTCAGGTATTTCATGACAAACCGTGTCCGATAACAGAGAAACCAAACAAGCTCTAGTAAATATAGATAATATGAACTTCATTTAACTAATATAACATTTAGAAATTTAAGCTGAAATGTCCAGCATTTTCTCTAAAGAAAAGCTTCTAAAGAGGAGTTTTCAAAACTAGTGGGACTACTGGGATTAAAGTTCACCAGGCAAAAATGTAATGATGGGAAAAAAAAAAATGTAATAAAAAAAAAAATCGATCTTTAGACATACAAATCGATTTTTAGGAATTAATATGAGAATCGATTTAGAATCAGAAATCGATTTTTTCAACACAGGCCTAGATCTAACCTTGTTTCTGTTTATCCTATTTCAGAATGATGCATCTCTGACGTCATGCCTGCAGGGGAGTATTATGGTCTGGGCTCACCTGAAGTGACCCAAAATACGGTCTTATATAGTGAATAAGCAAGTTTTTCCACCAAAAGATTCTTTTTTTTCCCTTTAAGTGTTTGCAAGACACATTACATGAGATTAAATGAGAATATGCGCTTTAATTAAGCTCAAGTTATTTGTTTTCATTTCTTGTGGTTATAGCTGCCCACAACTTATTTCAGTCATCAACCTCGGTTGAGATCTTTTATTTAGAGACCAACATTTGTATTATAAATCTAAATCTAACATGTAATAACTATTAACAGCTTTATTGACCAAACGCATCTTTTAAACGCAGAAAAACGTTTACTAACTAAAACTAACGGATACTGCAACTGGCTCAACGATAACGTTAGTTTAGATTGAATAACAGGTTAGCTAAATAATAAACTAAGATTTTAGCCATTTAAACGCCTTTTGTGTGTATAAATGGACCAAAATTAAACAAATAAATAAATAAATACGCGTTAGCTCAGCCAGCCACTGCATAAACAGAAAAATGCTTAGATAAAGCCACAGAAACGGATAAATCGGACGACTAAAGTGGGATTAAAACAGCATGAGAGCAGTTTTGTGGTGTTTTATCTCCTTTTGTGTGAGATATTCCACCTTGATACACGCGGCGCTAGCGTTAGCCGCGGAGCTAACGGACCTAAACACGTGGAGGATCGTCCGATCCGCGGGCTGCTCACCTGGACTCGTCAGAGATGTTCCTGACAAACAGAGATGTGTTCGGGGGCCTCATGTATCTGGCCATGCAGTTGCACAAACGCGGCAGAAAAAAATAGTTTCAACGCGAAACCTGGCGAAGCAAATCTGCGGCGCATGCGCATTCGGAAGGCGCCTTTTTCTTCTTCTCTTAAAGAAAAAAAGATGAACTCCACAGCGCCCCCGCTCGGTTCGACTTGAGATGACCAGCAAGGCAAGGCAGGTTTATTTGTACAGCACAATTCAACACATGGTAATTCAAAGTGCTTTACATCAACATTAAAAGCAGCAAGACATAATTAAACACTAAATAACAAATAAAATGAAATAAAATGATAAGAAAAGAGGTAAAATAATAAAAGCACAAGTTGTTAAAAAGTAAGGGCAGTAGATAATAATAATAATAATAATAATAATAATAATAATAATAATAATAATAATAATAATAATAATAATAATAATAATAATAATAATAATAATAATAATAATAATAATAATAATAATTTCCTTTATTAATCCCACAATGGGGAAATTCTTTCTCTGCATTTAACCCATTTTCTAGTCAAACTAGTAGCAGTGGTCTGCCATTTGCATGGCGTCCAGGGAGCAGTAAGGGTTAAGGGCCTTGCTCAGGAGCCCAAAGTGGTTGAGTGGTAGAGTACAACAGGTAAGTATTTAATTTGATTTGATTTGAATAATATAAATTTGAATAATAATTCAAAAATAATATAAATATATATATATATATATATATGTACAGCACTTGGGCAGACCTTACGGATCCACCAACATGCTCGAAACGGAGTAGGAATGGAGTAAACACTTATCGAGTCCTACCCCTGAATCTTACATACATTCTTACATATAATAAGACGAGTTTCAATAAGCTTACTTATAAAACAGCCATACCTACTTTAATAACTGTTCTATACAGTGATATAAAACTCAATTATATGAATATATAAATATAGTCAAAATCAAACAAATCAAGGCAAACAAAACAAACGCCCAGCATTTAGTTGTGCTACTATGTATGTATGTACTAATAGAAGTAATTATAATGCATAATATTACATTATCATTACTTTACTATAATACTACAATATAATAGAGAACAATAGACAGCAATGGTATAACAATATACTTGAATAACTATATAAGAGTAGATATGCTATATATACATTGGTTCATATATTTACCTCCAATTATATACATAAGAATGACTATAAATCCATATATCCACATATCTAAATATAACTATAAATCAATATATATTAAGAGAGATATAGATACACAAATTAAGAGTAGCTTCAGTAAACAGTAATGTTTTTAGGCCTGATTTAAAGGAGCTGACAGTTGCAGCAGACCTCAGGTCTACAGGAAGTTTGTTCCACCGGTGAGGAGCAGAATAACTGAACGCTGCCTCACCTTGCTTGGTTCTGGTTCTTGGGACACACAACAAACCAGATCCAGATGAACCTCAGGGGTCTGGGAACTAACAGATCAATCATGTACTTTGGTCCAAGACCATTCAGGTCTTTGTAGACCAGCAGTAAGATTTTAAACTCTATCCTTTGACTCACTGGAAGCCAGTGCAGTGATTTCATGACCGGTGTAATAGGGTCCAGTTTCCTGGTGTTTGTAAGAACTCTGGTGGCAGCTTTCTGGATCAGCTGCAGCTGCCTGATTGATTTCTTGTTAAGGCCTGTAAAGATGCCATGCAATAATCCAACCTACTGAAAATGAATGCATGAATAAGTTTGTCCTTGTCTTGTTTAGACAGAAACCCCTTCATTCTAGCAATGTTTTTTCAGGTGGTAATTGGCAGTTTTAGTGATAAACCAGATGGCTGTTGAAGTTCAGGTCTGAGTCAATAATTACACCAAGATTAAAAGCAATTAAAATAACACACACAAACACAGCTCTGCTTTACAGCTCTGCTTTATACTTTCCATTTGTTTATTATGGTAACTTTTTTTTTTACATTATTCATCATCAGGTTTTCAGACAGAACCTTCCTTTAAAGGGGTTTCACGGGCCGCCAGGTTCAGATTAGGCTCGCCTGCTTCTGCTGATGAAAGTTACAGAGCCAGCGGTGGCAGTCTGGAAAAAAAGATAATTCGAATTAAACATAAATGTAATGAGGAATTGTATGTACATATTAACTTATCAGGCAACAAATAAAAAAAGACAAACAACTAACTTTAATCGTTTGACACAAAATATTTCTATTTTTTATTTTTATCTTTTTATTTTGGGTGTTTGGGGTGTTTTTTTTGTATATGACAGTTCTGGGTGAGTGAGAAGGAGATGTCAATTTCCCAGAGGGAACCTCCCAAAGGGATTAATAAAGTCATCTGAATCTGATTCTGAATCTGAAAAATCAAAGTGACACGGCATACTCTTCTTGTTTCTAAAAGTATGTATTTTAATTGATGTGGATTTGCAGTGGTTATGTCTCTTTATCATCTTCTTTTGAGCTGATATGAATCAGGAGAGTCTGAAATTAAGTTAACACAACATAACAATTCCCTCCCTTTTAAATGAGTGACAGACTTTCATCAGCTCACCTCGATCATTTCGTCCCCTTGGATCTCCCGGACGGACCTGAACTTGTCAGTCTCATAAATCAGCTTCCCATCTTCCTCTCTGACAGTGCACTGGCCAAGCACAGACACAATTCAATGTGATTTTACAATTTTATTTATATAGCGTCTATTACAACACAAACTGCCCACAACATGACCCCATACGCAGGATGATAATGTGGTTTCTAAAATGTTTGATGCTATTATGCCTCCTCTCCGTTACACATGCATGAACTGAATTAATATTAACAATCAATGAATTGTCATATATATATATATATATATATATATATATATATATATATATATATATATATATATATTTATATATATATATATATATATATATATATATATATATATATATATATATATATATTACCTTTATTTTGTTGCCCTGCAGAGAGAGAATTTCAGACTCCTTCCCGACGGTGAAGGTGTGGACTCGCGTGACAATCGGAGTCTTCATCGTGCAGGTGATGTCTTTACCGTTCTGCTCTATCACCATCACGGGCTTCACATCCTTCCGCATCTTGATAACCATCTCAGGTGCACCTTGACAGTGGATTTAAGTGCACATGTGAGGTTTGCACACATCAAAACACTTCTTTCAGATGAAAATGTTTTCTTACCCACAGCTTTCAGAAACTCATCGAGGTTTTCCTCAGAATAAACTTTCCAGGTTCCACTGAAGTCCATGTCTGCTGGTCGTGTTGTCTGCCGAGCGGTTGTCGCAGTAACGTATCGTACTGCCTGTTGGCATGTTGGGGACTTCAAACTCCCTCTTATTTGCTGCTCTGATGTCCACCGAGGACTGAGCCTCCCATTAGTCCTCATACACAGGTTGTTAGTTCGTCAAAGGTGGTACAACAAATGAAAACACATTATAGTGGCAGATAACATGTGCAGGGATCCCGAGGGGCAAAACAGAAGAAAGTTGGGGGGACATGCAAGAGACAACACTTTTTAAAAGTCTCTTTTTAATTTGTTGCTTTGTGAAATTGTGTTTCCATCCATCTGCGTATCCGTGTCCAGTCCTCCAGGGGCAGCGACCCGAGACCCAGGAGCTGGTCATGGACTTCAGGAGGCTCCTACAAGCCCCTTAAATTGTGTGATTTTTAGAGAATGTATTTGCAAATTATAGTGGAAAATAAGTATTTGGTCAATAACAAAAGTTAATCTCAATACTTTTTTATATACCCTTTGTTGGCAATGACAGGTTAAATGTTTTCTGTAAGTCTTCACAAGGTTTTCTACACTGTTGCTGGTATTTTGGCCCGTTCCTCCATGCAGATCTCCTCTAGAGCAGTGATGTTTTGGGGCTGTTGCTGGGCAACACTGACTTTCAACTCCCTCCAAAGATTTTCTATGGGGTTGAGATATGAAGACTGACTAGGCCACTCCAGGACCTTGAAATGTTTCTTACGACGCCACTCCTTGGTTGCCTGGTGATGTGTTTGGGATCATTGTCATGCTGAAGGACCCACCAACGTTTCATCTTCAATGCCCTGCTGATGCTTACCTATTGCAGATTCAGTCTTCCCAGCCTGGTGCAGGTCTACAATTTAGTTTCTCTCATCCTTTGACAGCTCTTTGGTCTTGGCCATAGTGGACTTAGGAGTGTGACTGTTTGAGGTTGTGGACAGGTTTCTTTTATACCGATAGCCAGTTAAAACAGGTGCATTAATACAGGTACGAGTGGAGGACAGAGGAGCCTCTTAAAGAATAAGTTACAGGTCTGTGAAAGCCAGAAATCTTGCTTGTTTGTAGGTGACCAAATACTTTTTTTACGGAGGAATTTAACAATTAATTCAGTAAAAATCCTACAATGTGATTTCTGGGATTCTTTCCCCCCATTCTGTCTCTCATAGTTGAAGTGAACCTATGAGGAAAATTACAGGCCTCTCTCATCTTTTTAAGTGGTAGAACTTGCACAATTGGTGGCTAAATACTTTTTTGCCCCACTGAACGTAAATCTTTGTTAAAGACTGAAGTGAGATTTTTGCAGCAAACAACTGTTTCTGGAATTAAACTCTGCAAAGACTAGAAATCTGCTTGTTTTATGTTATCTCCATTTAAACTCACTGCCTGTTGTACATCAGAAGTAATCTCACAGATGACTAATTTAAAGTCCCAGCAGCAGTAACGATTTTCACATTGGATGGTTATGTTTTCATATTTGTCTGTTTTCTGATCAGGAAATTTGTTTTAAACCAGTTTAATTTCAAAAGTGGTGAGAAGTATATCTTAATCCAAGTTTTTCTTGCAGCTGTGAAAGAGATGGACATCCCTGTGACCCTGGAGCCCGTCCGAGACCAGAGGCCTGGGATGGGGCACCAAGGTGAGTTTGAACCCCCAACTAGACAAACCCTCCTGTTATGTCATCCAGTAATTATTTTTTTCTAAGCCTTGTTTATTTTATCTTTTTTGCTGCACCATGTTGTAATTTGGCAGGAAAAACAGATCAGGCAGCTGACTGGAACCTGCTCACCTTATGTAAATCTCTCTCAGCTATTTTAGTTTGGCTGACTCTTTTCATGCTAACCTTTGATGCTAATATCACTGTATCCATCTGCTCTGTTCAAACCTGTCCAGACCTCCTCATTTCAAGTGTTGCTACAGAAATATCTGAACGAGCTTCCAGACAGGAGCGGGGACTGGCAGACTCCGCTGGGACTCACACATTGTCCCCACTGATAATACAATGAATATCTGCTTGCAAAGCTTTCTGGCGACCTCTCCTGGATGAAAAAAGGTACTACAACTGTGAACTCACCATTGTCATATTCCACTTACCATGAGCTCCCACAAATATTACTGGTGTTATTGGCTTTATAACATTTTAAGTAGATTCAGGGGCAACAGACTCCGTGTTGAGGGGATTGTCCTCTGCAGCCAAAGCAGTGGACGGTTTGTTCTTTCAGTTCCTGCAACTGGTCATGTGGTGCGTTGAGATGGATCACTCCTTTTTGGTTTCTAAACATTGCCCACTTTTTCTGATGGGACAAGATTTAATTTGTGCTTTGGGTTTGTCACTCATTTCAACAGCTGAAGGTCTTAAGGTAAAAAAAAACTGAATGCAAATGATGAGAACTCTTGTATGCTTCCCAGTGGCAGTTTCAGGTGCAGCATCTGCTTTGGGCTACAAGGAGCGCGGTCCCACCGACAAGTACTTTGTGTCAAACGTTACACTCCATTGCACTTCACATCTCAGTGTTGGGGTGATAATGAATATGAACAACTTTGGTACCGTGTAGAATCTTGTAGTGAGAAATTAACTCAGTACTGGTCAATGCATATTTGTGTTTTGTCTGTTGCACTGACTGCTTCACAGGAAAAGCTGTATACAGCTTGTGATTGTGAGGATGTTCTTGTGTGTTACTCTTGTCTGGATTAAATATTTAATCCGCGGTAAATGAGCTAAAGTGGGCTTGTTAGATCTGGTTCAGAGGTCTGCACGTCCTGGATATTTTTTAGATGATCTGAGATTTTGGTGATCTCAGTTTCTATCAACATTGCACCTTCAGTGACAAAAAGAGAAAAACAGGCTTCAAAAGGACTCTTAAAGCCTGAGTGACGTCACCGGGGGTTTGTCCAGTTTTAGTCGATGGTTGACCCTGGATTTGGACCAGAACTATTGTGCCTTTTTAATAGAAAAAGAATGATCTGTGTTAATTACTTGAGCAAAGATGAAATGAGGAACAAACTCCTGGTGGGGTCAGATGTTGAGAATCCATCCTTGGTGTTTCCATCAGGGGAAAAAAAGCTTCATCACCTGCTGTTGAGGGTTCATCCAAGTGTAATTAATCTGACCTTTGACTCCTTTCCAGGACAGTTTGAGTTTGCGCTGACGAGGTGAACACCAATAAAAATAAATAAATTCCCACTTCATAAAATGGTAGATTTTTCACAAAAGTGTGTATTTCTGCCTTCATGAATCCAATGTGAAAGTTACAGTTAGATCTGCAGCAGAAATCAGTTAAAAGGTTAACTGATTTCAGATTTTGAAGGGGGACTAAAGTGAGTTTTGTTTAATATGACACTGATCTAAGAGCCTACAGAGAGGGTGGAGTCAAGTGTCAGACCCCCCCCTAAAAGCTGCTATTATGAAACGGTAGCATTTCAGCACTTCCGTGAATGAGCTTAAAAGTGAAACATTGACAAATTCACTTTAATTAAGATTTCCACACTTAACACATTTCAGATGCCAAACTCAAACAAACAAACATCAACTGCATTTCCGTCATGAACACAAACAAACATCAACTGCATTTCCGTCATGAACACAAAACTTGAGAACTGGCTGACGGATGTTCAAGGATCTAATTCTCCTCTTTCGTCCTCCTTTCCGACGCTGCCGCTTACGTCTTAATATTCCCCTGCCTCTTCCTCTCCTCCATCATCAACGCTGTCAACTCCCACCTCCTCGTAATCCTTCTCCAGAGCCGCCATGTCCTCCCGGGCCTCGGAGAACTCCCCCTCCTCCATCCCCTCCCCCACGTACCAGTGGACGAAGGCCCGCTTGGCGTACATCAGGTCAAACTTGTGGTTGAGCCGAGCCCAGGCCTCGGCGATGGCGGTGGTGTTGCTCAGCATGCACAAAGCCCTCTGCACCTTGGCCAGGTCTCCCCCGGGAACCACGGTGGGGGGCTGGTAGTTGATGCCCACCTTGAAGCCGGTGGGGCACCAGTCCACGAACTGGATGCTGCGCTTGGTTTTGATGGTTGCTATGGCGGCGTTGACGTCTTTGGGCACCACGTCTCCGCGGTACAGCAGGCAGCAGGCCATGTACTTGCCGTGGCGAGGGTCGCACTTCACCATCTGGTTGGCCGGCTCGAAGCAGGCGTTGGTGATCTCAGCTACGGTCAGCTGCTCGTGGTAGGCCTTCTCCGCCGAGATGACGGGGGCGTAGGTGGCCAGAGGGAAGTGGATCCGGGGATACGGCACCAGGTTGGTCTGGAACTCCGTCAGATCCACGTTGAGGGCGCCGGCGAAGCGGAGGGAGGCGGTGATGGAGGACACGATCTGACTGATGAGCCGGTTCAGGTTGGTGTAGGTGGGACGCTCGATGTCCAGGTTCCTGCGGCAGATGTCGTAGATGGCCTCGTTGTCCACCATGAAGGCGCAGTCGGAGTGCTCCAGGGTGGTGTGGGTGGTCAGGACGGAGTTGTACGGCTCCACCACCGCTGTGGACACCTGGGGGGCCGGGTAGATGGAGAACTCCAGCTTGGACTTCTTGCCGTAGTCCACGGACAGACGCTCCATCAGCAGGGAGGTGAAACCAGAGCCGGTGCCCCCGCCGAAGCTGTGGAACACCAGGAAGCCCTGCAGGCCGGTGCACTGGTCCGCCTGTCCACAGAGAAAACCGTGAGAAAACAGTCGATGCCTTGGAGGTGAAAACCACTTGAGATGAACTCACCAGTTTCCGGATCCGGTCCAGAACCAGGTCTATGATCTCTTTCCCGATGGTGTAGTGTCCGCGGGCGTAGTTGTTGGCAGCATCCTCCTTGCCAGTGATCAGCTGCTCGGGGTGGAACAGCTGACGGTAGGTCCCCGACCGCACCTCATCTGAAAGAGAGGGGGGGGACAAAGGCCTGAAAATGTTAAACTTTACTGTCTCAGAACACACACAAACACACATATATATAACATTACACTGGAAATTATAAAAAAAAAAAAAGATAATTATTAAGATGGGACAATGCATATTGATGGCCACCAATCCTTCAGATTTGTTCACAATAATTCTGTTATGTTCTGTTCTGTAAATGTTTTCCAATAAGTTATGCTCTGTGTCTTAATTCATAGTCATTTTAAAATTGTAAAATTGAATTTGTGTCTGAGGTTGGGCCCGTGGGGAGGGGTTAGTTCCAACAAGAACTTTATCCTACTTTCACCCCTGGTCAGCAGTTTCAAATCATTAAAATGTGATGTGCTCAGACTGAAAAGCAGCAGAACTGATCATCACCGATGACGGTGGGCTCCAGGTCCACAAAGACGGCTCTCGGCACGTGTTTTCCAGCTCCAGTTTCACTGAAGAAGGTGTTGAAGGAGTCGTCTCCTCCGCCGACTGTCTTGTCACTTCGGGTCTGTCCGTCCGGCTGGATGCCGTGCTCCAGGCAGTAAAGCTCCCAGCATGCATTTCCAATCTGAACACCGGCCTGGCCCACGTGCACCGAGATACACTCACGCTGGGAATTTCAGGAGAAGACAAGAGAAACACTTTAGACTGAAAGATTATACGCAAAACAATTAAATTACTATAAAAAGAAAAAATATACATACATTATATAAAAATTAAAATATAAAATTAAAAGATTATACGCAAAAAATTTAAATAACTTTAAAAAAAATTATACACACACACATATATGAAAAATAATAAAATTTAAAATAAATTTAAAAAAAAATTGCCGTTTTTCTGAATTAACGATATAACATTTTAATTAAAAAATAAATCTGCTCTGTTTTTCCTCAAAACTTGCACGAAGATTCATTCACTTGAGAGCTCGATTTCATGGAAGCAAACATGTTCCTGTCCAGTTTAATCCAGTTTTATTTTGGTTTGAAACATTAGGAGATACTCTTGTCTTTAAGTTATATCGATGGTTTTGTTATTAGTTTGTCGACTTTGCGCAGAAACCTCAGGACTTTGCGGTTATTCAGACGGAAAGCCCATTCTGATCTGCTGGAGTAGCAAACAAAACAAAACTTGTGCCCCTTTTATCAGCAGGTGCTTTTTGTGTCAGTTAGGCTTCACTTTAGCATCAAGACACTTTCTACTGCCGTTAAACTTTAACCATAAACTTTAACCGTTAAAGTCCGAAGCGCTGGACGTTTACAAGGTCTCGGCGAGACGCCTTCAAGATAAAAGCACTAAATATCTGTCTGCTTAAAACATAATAAAATAAAAGCCTGGCTTTAAAAGAACGTTAATGAGTTAATAATGTAAATGGCCTTTAAAATGAGTAGAGTATTTCTATAAATGTGTTTTATGTTTTCTCATTAACGTTCTTTAAAGCCAGGCTTTTATTTGTTATGTTTTAAGCAGACAGATATTTAGTGCTTTTATTTTGAAGGCGTCTCGCCGAGTGAGGAAAAACAGCAGATTATTTTTTCCATTAAAATGTTATATCGTTAATTCAGAAAAACAGAGCAATTTGTTTTTTCTCAAGTGAATGAAATACATTTCCGTAGGAAAGTTCTCATGACTAAACTGAAATTTAGGCTTCGGCCTTTTGGGCGTTGGTTTAAAAAAAATACACATTTACAATGAAAAGAAAAGCATCTCTGTATCAAACACGAACCCTGTTTAACAGCAGAGAAATTTAATTTTACATTACGTTATCAGATTCAATGTCAAAGAAAAATTGATGACGCATTTTAACAAAGAAATTGACACGAGGTGAGAAAGTTTCAACTTTTGAATCGAAATAAACCTGACAATTAAGAAACACTTACCATGTTTGCTGTATTAAGGTGGAAAAAAGGCAAGTAGATAAAAGTTTCGCTACGCAGACAGACGTTAAAGCGTCTCTATGGCAACTGTGACTGGAACCGTTGGGCGGAGATATTTATACTCGCCCAACAACCGGAAGTTCGTTCTTTCACCTGATTGGTCGCTGTTTCTTTGCCGTTAATTGCATCACGTTAGTAACACGTTAGTTACGTTATACTTAGTTACATTTACACTGCGTCTAACAAACAGCTTCGTAGTTCCCTGGTTGCTGCAGCATGAAACAAAGAGCCACATTGTTGATTTATAATATCTTTCATTTTAAGTTGTTGCCGTATTTAAACCCACACAGCTTTTCATCTGTTAACTACGATGGAGTATTACGGCAAAAAAAAAGGAAATTACGAAAATAAAGTCATAATAATATGAGAATAAAGTTGTAAAATTACGAGAATAAAGTCATAATGTTGCGAGAATAAAGTCGTAACATTGCGAGAATAAAATCAAATATATATATTATAAATATATAAATATAACGTCAAAAGATGCTCAATATTCAACATTTTAACACACTCTTCCTGTTAGAATTCTCATAAATTAACACTTTATTCTTGTAATATTACGACTTTATTCTCGTAATATGACTTTAGTCTCGTAATGTTACGATTTTATTCTCATAAATTACCACTTTATTCTTGTAATGTTACAACTTTATTCTCGTAATGTTACGACTTTATTCTCGTAATATGACGACTTTATTCTCGCAATGCTACGACTTTATTCTCGTAATATTACGACTTTATTCTCATAATGTTACGACTTTATTCAATTACGACTTTATTCTCGCAACATTATGACTTTATTCTTGTGATTTTATTTATTTATTTTACGACTTTATTCTCATTATATTATGACTTTATTCTCGTAATGTTTCGACTTTATTCTCGTAATATTACGACTTTATTCTCATAATTTTACGACTTTATTCTCGTAATTTCCTTCTTTTTTTTTGTCTTAGTTCGGCCCTAATACTCCGTGGTTAACAGTTTAACAGTTAAGTCTAGTTTTACAACTAAACACACTTCCGGTTACAGGCTTCAAAATAAAATACCTACAAATGTATTTTGTGGTTAAAAATATTCCTTGATACATAAATTATCAGATTTCCTAATTTTACATGTTAAAATATGTGGTATATATCTGAGAATGTTTATACATCCTTTTCTCTCGAACTTAGTCATGAAAATGTTTTACTCCGTTTCCGGAAGCTAATGTGACGATGCAGTCGACGCGGAAAAAAATGTTTCTTCTTATCGTTAAAATAACAATATTCTGCCATCTAATGACGAAAAATAGTTGAATGGAGAACTCGACTTTTCTCCTTTTCTGTGAGTGTATTTTGTATTCTGTGACTATTGGTGTGTTTTGTTGTCCTTTAAGATTGACTCTGATGACGGTTCCTTAGTCTCTTATTAGGCTCAATACTTATATTGTATGCATTTGTTGATTTGTTGAATTGACTAGGTAATGTTTAAATGTGCAATGCTGATTTATTGACTCTGTGATTTTTTATTATTTTTTTCTTTCTGTACACTGTACAGAGTCTCTCACCCTCTGCTTGTCATTTGCAGGTCTTGCTGTTCAGGTCATGTGACCTCCTACCTGCTCACACTGAGCAGCTGTCTGCAATTATCTATTTAACTGTGAATTGAGCTGTCTGACAAACATTTCACTTCTGTCCTGACGAAGGCCAGTTTGGCTGAAACGCGTAGACACGCTTTTAATAGATTAGCCATGCACCAATAAAGGCATTTTAATTAATCTTACCCTCACGAGTGCCTCAGTTCTCTGTCTACGACGAAAAATAGTATTTGTGTTTTATCATTGTCCATCCATTATCTATGGATGGACAATGATAAAACACAAATCATTTATCATTGTGACTGTGGCAAAACTGTAGCTCAAGCTAAAGGAACGTAGCAAAGTGAGACAAATAGATTAAGATAAATAAATCAGTAAATGCCACAAAGGAGGGTTCTTTGTCTTTATTCAGTCTATTTGTGGTTTTCAGCTTTGTGATCAGCAAACATGTTTGTAATTTATAAGGAAAAGTCAAGTAAGTTGTGTCTTTAATCTTAAAACAAGTTTACATTTACTGCCATGCTTGTATCTAGAGTCAATTTAATTTATTTTATAACCTCAGCAGAGCTTTTCTGCATCAGCACTGGGCCAGAATTTTCTCCAGCTAAATGCAGAAAAGACAGAGGTAATCCTTTTTGGCCCTAAAAATGAAAGGGAAAAGATCAGCGCTCACCTTGGCTCCATGTCATTGACAGCTACAAATCAAGCCAAAAATCTTGGTGTAATTATTGACTCAGACCTGAACTTCAACAGCCATCTAAAGTTTATCACTAAATCTGAACCACCTGAAAACATTGCTAGAATTAAAGGGTTTGTAGGAGCCATTTGTTATGTTGTGCAGGTATTTGCTTTTCCACTAGGGTGCAGTATGACTTCAGATACTTTCTTTTACCCCAACCTTTGCCCCAGCTGCTGTTGATCAGAAATGTTGATTAGTTTGAGTTGAGTGGTGGTGGGAGACACACACAGTTTTTACACGGCAGCCAGAGAGACAATAGAAACCCTTTTTGTTCTGTCAATTTACCTTTTTGTTCAAATAAACGGGAACCTCACCCAAAGATATTACTTTTGCAACCTTTCCTTTTTATCCACTCTGGAGTCGAGTCAAGAACAAACCATCCCAAACCACCAACAGGTGACAAGTTTTGTTTTTTGAGTAGTCACCACAGTTCAGTAAGTATGACAGTGTAATTAAATTACACCACGATGCCATAAAAGAACAGCAGAAATCTGGAAAAAGACCTCTTGTCTCGCTCCTCTCAAACAGAAGCCAGAATAATATCATCAAAGCTTTGGCCACTTCAGTAAGACGCATCATCCACACAGAAATCCAAGAAAGTGAAATCTTTTCCATATTGATAGATGAAACCACAGATGTGTCGCACACCGAGCAGGTTTCGGTTGTAATCAGGTACATACACAACCTGGAAATCAAAGAGCACTTCCTTCAGGTGTGTAATGTGCAGTCAACACGTGGAGAGGCTCTTGAAAAGGTGGTGATGCCTTTTCTGGAAGAAAATGACCTGAAGATAGAAAACATCAGGGGTCAAGGTTATGATGGGGCTGCAAACATGAGTGGGTGCTTTCAGGGACTTCAGTCAAGAATCCAAAGAAGAAATCCGAAGGCCTTGTATGTGCCCTGTCAGCCACTTTGTCTTAATCTGGTGTTGGTGGAGTGTGCAAAGTCCAACATGTGTTTTGTCAGTTTTTTCAACTTGGTTGAAAAACGTTACTGTTTTGTTGCCAACTCATCTAAACGGCACTCTGCATTTATTGAAATGCAGAAGAGTTTGTGCCCTGATCAGCTTCCACGGGAGCTGCAGAAGCTGTCAGACACACGGTGGGCCTGCAGAGGAACTGCCCTTAACACTTTAAGGAAGGTCCTCCCTGCTGTTATGCAGTTTCTTGAGGAAATGACACTGCAAGATCCTCCAGACTCTTCAGCAGGTGATGCAATGATCCTTCTCAAAAGCATCAGCTTTGAATTTGTCTTGTGTTTGGAGATGACTTGTCCAATCTTCCAGGTGACTGCAACTGCATCTGATGCATTGCAGCAGAAAGATATAGACTTGGCTGCAGCTTATGAGATTGTTGATGGGGTTTTTGCAGAGGCTGTCCCTTACTAGAACAGAGGAAGAGTTCAAGAAGCTGTATGAACAGAACAGAGGAAGAGTTCAAGAAGCTGTATGAACAGAACAGAGGAAGAGTTCAAGAAGCTGTATGAACAGCCCACAGAGGAAGCTGCATCAGCAGGTCTGGACCATCTCAGGTTCCAGGACAAGCCAGGAGGAAAGTTCCAGCAAAGCTGAAGTTTTTTGCCTCAGCAGCTCCAAGTGACCATGCTTTTGCGACCATTCAAGATTACTACAGTTAAAGTGTACTACACTTTTGTGGACACCATAAAACAGGAGCTTAAACAGCGCTTTAAAGGAGGAGATAATTCCACATGGGAAATCTTGAATGCCTTCCATCCCCTGACAGTTCCAGAGTACTGGAAAGCAGCAAGCATCTCAACAGAAACACTCCAAGCTGTAAATAAACTCTGCAAGTTCTATGACATTGAGGAGAGAGAGAAATTGGTGACAGAACTTAAAGTGTTTTATTCTTCATACCCATGCCCGACACCGATAAATGTGACATCCATTCTTTCAGTATTGAAAGAAAACAATGGACATGTGATTTTTCCCAGCATGACTGAGCTGCTGAAGACCTATGGCACACTTCCGGTGTCCACAGCAACTGTGGGACGCTCCTTCTCAAAACTAAAACTGGTGAAAACCAAATTGCGCAGCCTTTGCTCAGAGGAGAGATTGACAGATCTACTTTTATTGGCAATTGAGAAGGACATTCCGATCAACCACAGTGACGTGATTGATATACTTTATTTAGGGACATGGTCAACAGAAAGTTGCTGTTGTGAGCTGCAAAACCGAAGCACCCCACTTTCCACTGGTAAGTTGTGACTCTGTGACACACACACACACACACACACACACACACACACACACACAGAAACTCCTTAAAAAGCAACTGTACGACATTCCCATATCAGGTAAAGCAAAGGCTAATTTTGCTTTGCATTGTCCTAACCTGATGAATTCAGATGGGGTGATGATATTTTATGATGCGATTACATGTTACACCCTTTCAAAATATGGGTTGCTATAATACATTCTGTTATCCTGAATGTTATTGTCGGAAAGTGTTAGTCGTGTTCCATGTGCCCCTTTTTAAATTTCAGCACCAGCCCCTCCAAAGGTCTCTGCACGTCCCTGTTCTCCAGTATTTTGATTCGCTGTGTCAGGTCCTGCAGATTATCCTCGTTGGCGCTAACTCTCTGCTCAAGCATAGTGACCTGCTCTCCAAAAGTGGAGAATGAGCCCTCAATATTAGTGAGACTGTCTTTGATGGTTCCCAGCTTTGAGTCCATATGAGAGATCATCTCAAACTTAATTTGTTGCATCCCCTCAAAGATGGTTTGAAGGGAGATTACATCTCCAGTCGTAGAGAGGCCTGCCGCCATCTCCCTTTCACAGAGGTGTTGTGAGTTCAAAAACCTCTGTTAGTAGGTAAAGTTACTTGGGCTGTGAGTCTTCAAAGAGACTATCGAAACTTTAGTTCTCCGTGTACAAAAGTTGGGAAAAGACAATCCAAAATATAGATTACAAGGACCACACTCACACCACGGCAGCCATCTTGGCTGATAATAACTATGATACAGCTGCCACTCAGGAAGGGTTATCATACCAAAATATCATCTATTGACATAGATCTTTTCAAAAATCATAAGTAAGTTTTGTCACTTTGAGTGGTACTGACAAGGGAAGTTTTGGGCTGTGGGCCCTGGACTAACTGTGTTATGAGTGAGCTATCGGCTTCGCCAACATAACCCTTACTAAAACTCAGGGAATCGCTTAGGCCAAATTGGGGCCCTAAGCGAAATGTTATTAGGAGGCCCCACCGTATAACAAGCCATTTAACTTGACAACCTTTATCAATAATAATAAATGTACTGTGTATACAGTAATTTGACTGGATGATTCAAATAAAATAAAACTTCAACCTGAAATAAATAAATCTTAAATAAAAAACTTCAACCTGAAATAATAAATATTGAATAAAAAACTGAAATAAATCAGAGCCACAAATAGCCATCAATAATACTCAAAAGAAAGTTTCCACATCTTCTGCATCTTCAACACATGCACACACGTCTCTATTTTCTGGATGCAAAGTCATCAATGAGGTGGATCACTTAACATATATTGATATAAAACTATAAACAATATATATATTATAGATTAGCTATAACTTATTTGTAGCTTATATCTGACCAACTGGTCATGTGACCACTCTTTTACAACAGAGGTAAAAGTTCATCAGGGCCGCTGGAAAAACAATCCTCAGGTCCAGAGATTCCTGTCTAATGAGCAGTTTAGGTGTTTTATTTCAACAAACCCACCTTCAAGTGAAGCACGAGTTTCTTCGTGTTTTGTCTTTTTCTTCATGTCTTGCTCCTGATTTGTTTTGTCTTTCTGACATGTTGAAATCTCACCTTATGTAGAGGGGTTGGTTCCTTTCCTTCACAATCGGGAGACTTGGTCCAGCGAGGGCTGAAGACGGCGACGTGATGAAGCCAACAGGACCACATGACCTGCAAAAAACCCAAGATGTAATCCTGATCCCCCGCCCCCCTCGTTAAAAGCTTCACAGAAGCGTTTTCTCTTCCAAAAATCCAACCCAGAAACGGAGAAACAAACAGAACAAGCCTTTATTACACACATAAATAACAACTCTCCTTCATTTGACAAATGTTTACAACACGCTGTTTTGCAAAATATAAAAACATCACACTGAGAAGCGGTACATTTTAAGGCAAACATGTTGAGGCGGTCCAGTGGTGCAGGCACGAGGCGGCGGTCGTCTCTTTGACCTCTGGACACAAGTCTCGGGTCGTGCTTTTACAGAAACGAGCTTTTAAACATGCTGAAATACAAGAACCCGTTTACTCGGACCGAGGCAAGCAGCAAGGTTTTAGACGGGGTTTTCTTTCAGCGGGCGGCGTCTGGATGCAGGAATCCCTGAGAAAAACACCGATCATGCAGCAACATCTGGGAGACGCCCAGACTTTGGTCGCGCAACACAGGTAGATGGTTTAGAGGTTTTTTTAAAGCCTGAATCAGCAGAACTGTGCTTCGTAGGACAGGACGACGCTTGTTACGTGCAACACCTGTAATACCTGTTATCGCTGAGGCTGATCATCATGGAATGCTTTACTTTTTTTTTGGTTTTTCCCTCAAAATGATCTTGCAGAAAGCTTCTTAGCAGCAGCAGAGGGACAAATTCACGGCATTAAGCACACAAGTCCAGTCTATGCATGTTTTTGTTAATAAGTGCCCACAAGATGAAGAGCAGCTTTCACCCGGACGAGGCATGCTGAAGGAAACAGACTCAAGCAGCCTTAAAAAGATAATTTATGAAGTTTTGGAGGCACTCAGACGTGTTTTGGCCACAATTTTCCTTTAAACCTTCTTCTTCGTGGGTTTGTAAATGTATAAAAATCGAAATACTGTTTTCAAACATCTCCTCTGACCTAAACTAATAAGCAAAAATAATAGCTTATACTTGTACGGTTGCTGCCACAGGAGAGCTTTTTCATTTCAGGCATCATCTGTGACAGAAAACCATGAAAAAGAATAACTTCCTCCCAATTTTGGATCGTTTCTCCCCCCTTTTTTGTTGAAACTGAGATATTCAGACTTAAAATGACACTCCGACCCGTTTTGGCCACGATTTTCCTTTAAACTTTCTTCTTCGTGGATTTGTAGATGTATAAAAATCCGAATACTTTTTTCAAACATCTCCTCTGACCTAAACTCTACACTAAAGAATGAGCAGAAGTCTCCATCTGGAAACCAAAATAATAGCCTTTACTTTTACGGGTTCCTGCCGCAAGAAAGCTTTTTCATTTCATGCATCACCTGTGACAGAAAACCATGAAAAAGAAGACCGTCCTCCTAATTCTGGATCGTTTCTCCCCCGTTTTGGTTGAAACTGAGATATTCAGACTTAAAATGCCACTCCGACCCGATGATGGTGCCAGGGTCAGTAAAGCTCAGCCTGATGGGTCCAAACATGGCAGTTAATGTAGTGACACTAGAGTCGGCGAAGGATGACGGCAAGGTTCATCTTCTAAACATCACGGATGATTTCATCTGAATCCATAGAGTTTACTTAGTGAACGAGAGGCAAAAGTGAACCTTCCTGATCCTTCTGAGAGTTAAAGACATTGTTCAAGTATTTCTGCAGCTGCTTCTAACACATCAGCCCTGATGTTTCACTCCATCACCGTCCAGATTAAAATGATCCTAACTTTGTGCTTCGAGGGTGGAAAAGTCTTTCAAGCTAGTTCAGACGAGAGCTTCGCCCCATCTGTATGGCAGTTTAATGGCTTCCTTGGAAGCCTGAAACGTCCTGCGGTGCAGCTTTGGCAACAGAACACAACCATCATGATGATGCTGAACAGATGCCAAACCAATATAGGAAATAAATATCAAGCCGGGCTTCAGATCGTGGACGACGATGACTTCTGCCGGTTCTCACAGCACGAAGGAAACGCCTCCTTCCTCATCCTTGTTCGGACCCGGATCACTGAGGCGCCGGGACTTCCTCTCTCTCTGCTCGGCGTCGGCTTCGGGCGCCGCGGCGCTCTGTTTCTGGGACGACTCGTCCAGCAGGCCGACGGTGTCCGGGGGACCGGGGTCCGGTGGAGCGGCTCGGCCGCCGGCGCTCTCGCCGCTGTCGTACGTGTAAACCTTGTGCTCTGGAGGAAACAGACGCCGCGGAGGCTCATTAGTCATTTAAAAACACGTCTGGCTGTTACCAGAGGCCCCGCAACGGGGCAGAAAACCCAGCCCAGGGCCCCGGGCTGACATCAACAATAGAGGGAATGCGCATGACGTCACAGATGCGACTTCACAGCAGGTTTCGCCCACTGAGTGGCAGAAAGACTGAGTGGCAGAAAGACTGAGTGGCAGCGTAAACTTTCAGATTGAGCAACTTGAAAACATCTAAAATGGGAAAGAGCTGTTGTGCGATCGACTGTACTCATAGATTTAGCAAGAAATCGGAGTTATCGTGTTACAGACTGCCGAAAAATAAGCTTAAGAGAGACAAATGGATCGCTGCAATTGGCAGAAACAACTGGATTCCAGGAACCAAACGTGGATTTGCGGTTCCCATTTTGTATCAGGTAATGATGGATTTTTGGGTAGCTAACGTTAAACAGTCAAATCATAAAGTTCGGTGTCCTCATCACTTTAATTTCGCCAACAAATCCTGCCTTGAAGTAGGACCAAGCGTCAAGACTTTTGTATGCCTTCAAGCTTTGCTTCGTGTATTTCCCCGGCGTAGAAATTAAGTACATATAAATATCAGGAAACTGGATTTGTGGCCAAATATTAATGTCTATGGACCACTGGTTCTCCGGGTAACTGTACGGGTCCCTGTCAAGTCTAACTGCCTTTAATTTAAGCTGATAATCAGCTGTTATCCCGTCTTCTCCACTAGTTGCAGCCGTTTTTGACACTCAGTGCGAGTAAGGGGGCGTGGTCCAGTGGGGAAGTGACGTCAATGCAGACCCTCTATTGACGTTTAGGAATAATGATTCACAATTTAAATAAAAATTAAGCGAGCACATCCCTCTGGACACACGAAAAGAAAAAAAATAAGAAGAGGATGAAAATACAAAAGGTGACGGTGGTAAGAATGTCTAAGTTATTTGTGTTACATTATAAAAAAGTCTCGCCGTCTCTTTATCTCAAACTCCCGTCATCCATCGAGCAAGTTTACTGCACAATAAAGTCTTGTAAAGTGAATTCAGCCATTTTCCTATAAACACATTCACAGCCACATAATAGGTTACTGTTTATGTAAAGTTTCCATTAAGGTAGTTATATTATTTATTATATATTTTATATGTTAATTGTTTAATAAAAGATTTTGTGATGATTCTGGGGGGCCCCATGGTCTCTCCTGCCCAGGGCCCCCTGGGGTCTAGGAACGCCCCTGGCTGTTACATTGCTGCAGTTTTCCCCTCCGCTGGACCAGTTCAAGAGTCTAATTCACTTATCCTTTTCTCTTCATGGTAAACTGGCTGCATTAGTACTTTTCTAGACCCCCTCACGGGCCGAAGCATCACATCACATTGGTGGTCCAGTGGGATGTCACACGTCTTCCCAACATGTTAAATAACCATCAGATTCATGAAAACCAGTCTATGTCTGAAAAGGGCGGTTTTCTGTTTCAGGATCAGAAAAAGTGACATCTACTCATCTGTCAATCATCTCATCTCAGTCAGCCACTGACCTGGTTCAAACCAGACTTTCTTCACGGAGGGCGTCTCCTGGCGGTTCGCAGGGACCGTGAGGTAGTGGCTCATCTGTCGGCGCATTTCAGAGCAAGGAAGGAGTTATTTCACAAAAAATAAAACAAATCACAAACAAAAACCCCAAGATCAATAACAGAGTCGGGACTCACCCTCCTCTCCCTTTCCATCTCCACCCGCTGCTTCCTGAAGCGAATTTCGCTCACGTCGTCCTCATACGGGTCGCTGAAGAGGTCGTGGCGGCTGTACGAGCGGAGCTGAGGAGCATCAAGACGACAGAGGGGCGTTACAAACACGACGCACACAAGCCACCGCGGTCGCCATTAGGGCTGGGGAACGATTCAAATGTCAAGAATCGATTTGATTCCGATTCTTAAGATTCAGAATCGATTATCAAGATATAATTTGATCTAATTCGATTTGGATATTGATTTGGGTTAGTGGTATTAAAACAGTTTTTGAGCTGTTGCATGAATTATATGACTGTGAAGTTATGCAACATATTAATACTAGTATTATTTGAGATTCAACAGCAAGTATTGGCAGCTAATGATGCTGTAAGGACCAATCTCCTCCCAGAATGCTGATATAACTGCTTTCAGAAACATTGTGGGGCAGAATTACCAAACAGATCCAGGGCAGCAAACAGAGGCCGTTTTGTTTTGTTTTGTTCCATTTTTGTTCCATTTCGGTTTTAAGATTTTTGAGAATTTGGTTTTTTAGCATTCTATGCAAATGTAACCGCAAGAATGTATATAAAGTAATGAAATATAGACAATTTATGCAATTATAACTGAAAACTAGTGTTGTCCCGATCGGTCGGCCGCCCGATCACGGCATTTTCAAAACATCGGTATCGGCCAAAAAAGTATCGAGACATACCTAGTAATTAATGTTTTTTATATATATTAAATCGTTTTATATATCGTTGCATTTAACGTCACTTCCGGCAGCAGCAGCAGCCGGAAGTGACGAAGTAAGTGAAACTAACATGGTTTACATGTTTGAATTGTGAAATTTTCTATATGTTCATGTATAGAACATATAGAATCAGATATTCTATTCTATTCAGATATAATCAGATCTCTCCCGACTTTTTATCTAAAACTTAGACTGTTTTCTGGTAAAATAGCACTATATCTGGTACATTACTGTCTTTATTTCAACACTCGCTCATTTTCTCTTCCGTAACTTTCACTGTCACCAATCACCGATACATTTTCTGTCCGTTAGCCTGCGTTAGCATTTTAGCATGGCCGCTCCGGCTCCCACCGCTTCACTTCTTTCCTGCTCAGTGTGTGAAATGTTTAGTTATTCCTCTGCCTCCTTTAGTGAAGACGGTAAGTGCTTAAAGTGTAGCTTATTTGCAGGGCTGGAGGCGAGGCTCAGTCAGTTAGAGGTCCGGTTTGGCCAACTAGACCATAGTCCGATAGAATCCTCTGCGGACCGGCCCGTAGCAGCTGAGCGTAACCGCTCCCCTGCAGCTCCCCGGCAGCCGGCCAGGCAGGGCAGCTGGGTGACGGTTCGGAGGAAGGGTAGTCTTAAAGGGCTCACAGAACACCACCACCCGCTTCATGTGTCTAACCGTTTTTCCCCACTCAGCGACACATCTGTTGAGAAACCGACCCTGGTGATTGGAGACTCTATTGTGAGACATGTGAAGCAGACTCCAGAGACCTTAGTTAGGTGTATCCCGGGGGCCAGAGCGGGCGACATAGAAGCAAATTTGAAGCTACTGGCAAAGGGTAATCGTAAATATGGTAAAGTTATCATCAATGTCGGAGCTAATGACTCCCGTCTTCGCCAGTCGGAAGTAACCAGAATGAATATTGTCTCGGTGTGTAACTACGCCAAAACCATGTCGGACTCCGTAGGTTTTTCTGGCCCCCTCCCCAATCTGACCAGCGATGACATGTTTAGTCGCATGCTCTCGCTCCGCCGCTGGTTGTCTCAGTGGTGTTAAGAAAACGACGTGGACTTTATTGACAACTGGGAGACATTCTGGGGAAAGCCCGGTCTGATTAGAAGGGACAGCATTCATCCCACCCGGGATGGTGCAGCTCTTATGTCTAGAAATCTGGCCAATGTTATTAGACACTCCCCCTGACAATGCAGGGTCCAGGCCAGGATGCAGAGCTGTAGTTTAACACACTTCTCTGCTGCTTCTCAAGGACCAACGCCTGCCAACAAAACTGTAGGATTGCATTATGTAATTAGCGACTCTAAAACTGTAGGATTACATGATATTGGCGACTCTGGCCAGGTGCCTAGCAAAATAGAAGTGGTTGCAGTTCCCCGCCCTCCAAAAGTTCACCAGGTGCAGCGTTATAGAGGTGTTAACCAAGATAACCTTGTAAAAATTAAAACCAATGTACATTTGGTACCAATTACAGACCGAAAAATTAGATGCGGACTACTAAATATACGATCATTAAGCTCTAAGTCTCTGTTAGTAAATGATATAATTACAGAGAGCAGGAGTGATATTTTCTGCTTAACAGAAACATGGTTACAGGAGGAAGAGTATGTTAGTTTGAATGAATCAACTCCGCCCGGCTACTTTAATCATCACATTCCTAGAAGCACGGGCCGAGGCGGAGGAGTCGCAGCAATTTATAACTCCGGTCTCCAAACAAAAATTGAACCTAAGTGCAACTATAATACATTTGAAAGCCTCATGCTTGGTCTGAAATTTCCGAGCCGGAAATCAGAGAAGCCAGTTGTGTTAGTGGTAGTGTACCGGCCCCCTGCTGGTGCGTATCTGGAGTTTTTGTCTGAATTTTCAGATTTCCTTTCTGGATTATTGATCAGCACAGATAAATTCATCATAGTGGGTGATTTTAACATTCATATGGATGTTGAAAGCGATAATCTTAAATTAGCCTTCGATTCTCTTCTAGAATCAATGGGTATCTCACAAAAAGTGGATAAACCGACGCACTGTTTTAATCATACTCTCGATCTCGTTCTCACCTACGGTGTTGAAACTGATGGTCTGTTGGTGTCACCTGTAAACTCCCTTTTATCCGACCATTACTTAATAACGTTTGAATTTAATTTTGTTGATGTTGAAGTGCAAAATAGGAGGTATTATTTTAGCAGATGTTTGTCTGATGAAGTTATTGTTAAATTTAGGGAGGCCATTGCTTATCTTACGACAGTGCGAAATAGTGATGTAGTCGAGGCCAGTGACCTGGGTTCTACCTCTGCAGATGTTGATTTCCTTGCTAGTAACACTGCTGATTTGTTGCATTCAGCTTAAGATGAAGTTGCTCCTTTGAAAAGGAGGGTTTCTAGCCACAGGAGCTTAACTCCCTGGTATAATTCAGATATCCGCATGTTGAAACAAAACGTGCGTAAAATGGAAAGGAAGTGGTACTCTTGTAGGTCTGTAGACTCTCATCGTGAATGGAAAGATATTCTAATAGTATATAAAAAAGCCATTCGCAAAGCCAGAACAGCTTATTATTCAACGTTGATAGAGGATAACAAAAGTAACCCACGTTTTCTGTTCAGCACTGTAGCCAGGCTGACAAAGAGTCACAACTCTGTTGAGCCGTGCATTCCTGCAGCTCTCAGTAGTGAGGACTTTATGGGCTTCTTCAACAGTAAAATCGCGAGAATTAGAGAAGAAATCAACCAGCCGGTTGTAGGTGTTTCTTCAGCTTTAGCGACATCCCTAGGCTCTGACTTGTCTCTAGACTGTTTTGATCCTATAGACCTCCCTGAGCTGACTTCACTCGTTAATAGAGCTAAGTCAACCACATGTATGTTAGACCCCATCCCGACTCGACTATTCAAACATATTTTTTCTCTTATTGGTACGACAATACTGGACCAAATTAACTTATCCCTAAGTTTAGGATATGTACCACAGGTTTTCAAAGTCGCAGTAATTAAACCTTTACTTAAAAAACCTTCTCTTGACCCAGACACCTTAGCTAATTATAGACCAATTTCCAACCTTCCATTTGTGTCTAAAATTCTGGAAAAGGCAGTTTCAAGCCAGTTATGTGACTATTTGTATAGAAATGATCTGTTTGAAGTCTTTCAGTCAGGGTTCAGAATGCATCATAGCACAGAGACAGCACTTGTTCGAGTCACGAATGACCTCCTTATGGCCTCAGATAAGGGATTAGTGTCCATACTGGTTCTACTGGACCTCAGTGCTGCTTTTGACAGTATAGATCATGGCATTTTACTGCACAGGTTAGAGGATGTTGTTGGGATTAAAGGGACAGCTCTATGTTGGTTTAAATCATATCTATCTGACAGGTTCCAGGTTGTTCATGTACATGAGGTTTCTTCAGAACAGTCAAGGGTCTGTTATGGTGTTCCGCAGGGTTCAGTGCTAGGGCCAATCTTGTTCAGTTTATACATGCAGCCGTTGGGAAGTATAATCCAGAATCACGGCATACACTTTCATTGTTATGCTGATGATACGCAGCTCTATTTGTCTATGAAGCCGGATGAAATAGAACCGTTAGTTAAACTTCAGGCATGTCTTAGGGACATCAAGGACTGGATGTCCAGAAATTTCCTGCTTCTAAATTCAGATAAAACAGAGGTTATCATTCTTGGTCCAGAGCATTTTAGGAAGGGATTAGATGGTGTTGCGATGGCTTCCAGTGCAACTGTGAGAAATCTTGGTGTTATTTTCGATCAGGATTTGTCGTTTAAACCATATGTCAATCAGGTTTGTAAAATAGCCTTTTTCCATCTCCGTAATATTGCAAAGATTAGGAAAATCCTCTCACAGAGTGATGCAGAAAAACTAGTTCATGCGTTTGTATCTTCTAGATTAGATTACTGTAATGTGTTGTTAGCAGGATGTCCAAGTAATTTGCTGAATAGGCTCCAGCTGATCCAAAATGCAGCAGCACGAGTACTGACAGGAATTAGCAGGAGAGACCACATCTCTCCAGTGTTAGCGTCGCTCCATAGGTTACCCGTAAAATTCAGAATCCAATTTAAAATTTTATTACTTACGTATAAAGCCCAAAACGGCTTAGCTCCGCATTATTTGCAAGACCTGATAGTGCCTTATGTTCCTGTCAGAGCTCTCCGTTCTCAGAGTGCAGGTTTACTCGTAGTTCCTAGAGTATCTAAATGTAGATTTGGAGGGCGGGCGTTCTGCTATCAGGCACCACTACTATGGAACCAACTTACAATCTGGGTTAAGGGGGCTGACACCACCTCCACCTTTAAAACTAAACTTAAAACATTTCTGTTTAGTAAAGCCTATAGTTAGTGTTTAGTAAACCTCTAGCTGGTGTTGGTAAATCTCTAGGTAGTGTAAACTTTAGTGTGTCAGAGTCGCTCCTGTGGTTTCTTGTGCTGGCCCCCCCTTCTCCTCCCTTTTCTCTCTTTTGTCCATGTTGCAGCATCCTTTGCCGGACACCGGAACCTGCAGGTGGTCGTGGGTGGCTTGTAGCTTGCATTACGGAGCACAAGTCTTTCCCCGACCCTGCACCCCAACCTGGGACTTGCTGATTGGGCCGGAGCTTCGGGAGCTGCGTGCTGGCCTGCGGTCCCCACCCCTGGTCATCCCGTTGCTGGCCCCCCCTTCTCCTCCCTTTTCTCTCTTTTGTCCTGCAGGTGGTCGTGGGTGGCTTGTAGCTTGCATTACGGAGCACAAGTCTTTCCCTGACCCTGCACCCCAACCTGGGACTTGCTGATTGGGCCGGAGCTTCGGGAGCTGCGTGCTGGCCTGCGGTCCCCACCCCCGGTCATCCCGTTGCTGCTTCCACCTGCCTGCTGTGCTGTTGCCGTCCCTGACCCACCAGTCTGGCCGTCGGCAGGAGGGTCCCCCCCTACGAGCCTGGTCCTGCTCAAGGTTTCTTCCCTCCTAAAGGGGAGTTTTTCCTTGCCACTGTTTGGCTTAAGGTTTTTCTCCCACTAGGGGAGTTTTTACCTGCCATTGTTTATGTAATAACTGCTCGGGGGTCATGTTCTGGGTATGGGTCTCTGTAAAGCGTCTAGAGACAACTCTGTTGTATTAGACGCTATATAAATAAAATTGAATTGAATTGAATGTTGCATTAAGCTGCTGTTATTCATTTCATGCCATTCAGAATGTTGCACTAAGGTTAAGCCAAAAAGTATTTTAATTTTCTTGTGTTTGTGAGTTTGACTGGATATCATTCAATTACTTCTTTTGAAGTTAAATGTATTTATTTTTGTTATTGCACTATTCTGCACTTTTTGTTTTAGTTTACAATTTCATGTTTTTACATTTTGTGGCACCAGTGCTTATAAGCTTTGTTGAAATATATGTCCATGTTGTTCTCCAATGGACAATAAAAGAAACTTGGGATAATTTAGTTTTAGTCCTCTTTTTCTTTTTTCTTTAAATTCATTGCCAAAATGTATCTGATCGGGAAAAAGTATCGGAAATGTATCGGGAGCCAAAAAAAAGTGATCGGATCGGGAAAAATTGGGATCGGCAGATACTCAAACTCAAGTGATCGGGAGCTAAAAAATCCTGATCGGGACAACCCTACCGAAAACTTTAAATGTGTTTAAAGGTATGAAAACATTAAAGGCCAAAACATGGCACCAGTTATTCTTGTGTCCACATTTTTATTCTCCTTTTTTGGGCATAAACAAAAAAATACCAAAAGTTGTAATGATGGAAAAACAAAAAACAAAAAAAAAAAAAACAATCGATCTTTAGACATAAATTTTTAGGAATTAATATGGGAATCGATTTAGAATCGGAAATTAGATTTTTTTTCAACACAGGCCTAGTCGCCGGGGCCACACCCGTCCCGCCGGGTTTCCTCACCCTCTGCCGGGTCGTCTGCAGGTTGCGTCGCAGGATTTTCCTGATCTCCTCCTCGCGGGACTTGGAGATGCTCGGCATGGCTCTTCGCTTGGCCGCCACTCGTTGCTGGATGTTTCTGAGAGGAAATACACGTAAATATGAACCGTATAAGACCCAAAACCTTCAGATTTAATCGCCTTTAAGGACAAAACAAGCAGCGTTTGTCCTTGTTTTACGGTAATGTCGTGTCTCGGAGGGACACTCACTGCATGGACGCGGTGGACTCGATGGACGGCAGCTTGGCGGCGCTGCCGCTCTCCACCAGCATCATGGCCTGTTTCATCTCCAGCTTGTTGTAGAAGGAGATGAGCTGAGGCTCGGTGGATCGATCGCCAGCGATCAGCCACTTCTTCACGTAGGACTTGTTGAAGCGGTTGATCCTGGAGGCAGCAGAGATGCCAGTCTTTATCAGGAGCCCCCCCACTTTAACAGGCCCCACCTGAACCCCGTCACCCACAGCCTGAACACAAACCACTGACATACTCATTAAAACCCTTAAAATAATTCACATAATTCACTTTTCTTCCAGTATTTACCTTGTTTCTTCATATTCCTGTTCGGACGGTTTTTAGGTTTAAAACACAACTAAGTCGCTCCGTTTCCATCCAAATGTCAAGTTTTAAGTTCCTAATTAGGATAAAAACATTTGGCTTCATCTCCTACATCCCTGATCTCTCTGTCAGGTTGCATAAAAGTGTCAGGCGAGGTGGGAGGAGCTTAATTGTGTGCTTTAAAATGTAACGATTTTTTAAATAATTGGTCATTTACACTTTAATTTTCTAATTATTTTTGTCAGACAAGAATTTTTAGGTTTTATAAATACCTGACATGTTTCAGCGATTCCTTTCGCCTTCAGTCACAAGATGGAGCAGAGAAAGAGCTATCAATCTATCAATCATTTCCATGTCTGGGCGAAAGGAATCGCCGAAACATGTCAGGTATTTATGAAACCTAAAAATTCTCGATCACTCCTGGAAATTATTGTCTGTAAAACCATGGACAAAATGAACTTTATTAAATTGTCAATTACACTTATTTAGTTTTGGTTTCTGTTTTTGTCTGAAAATACAAACTGCTGAGCATAGTTTAAACCGTAGCAGCAAATTTTGGCAATTTTTGCAAATTAATTTATGATACTATTATCAGAAAAGTGCTAAAACAAATATTCCATTTTCCCTTAAATACAGTAATTAACTAAATGAAGGAAAACCGTACTTGTCCTTCCAGTGATGATGTCCGTAATGCCCACAGATGTCTTCAATTCCCGTCAGGAGATGATCCAGGAACTGGTGGAAAAATGCTGTTATTTACACATATTCTAATGGGTCAAACCTTTTTTTAGGTTTGTTGGTTTGAACTCAAGAGTCTGATCAGATTTACTATCCTTAACTGAACGCCTCACCTGTGTGTGAATCTCCTCGTTTATTGATCCTTTGCTCTCCTCCTTCTTCTTCACGGCCAGCAGCTCCACCAGAGGCCTGATCGTCATTCCCTGGAGACGGAGACAGAAATATGACCAAAACAATACGTTGAGCTTAATTTTCCCTCCAAAATAGAAACAAAAAGAAAAAGCAACGTGCAGTCTACGACAATCTGTGGTCGTATAAATCCACACGTGAGCAGGTTGTTGCAACTCCCAACCACCAGAGGTCAGTAGGGACTTAGCTGGCGTATGAGTTATCCTACAAGTTGGTTTTTATGGTAAATAACTTATTTTTCTACAATTAGCCAAAAAGCCATAGAAATTCTGCGTTATTACTTTAGAGATTTTATTTTTGATGTATATCTGTTTTATTTGTACATTCAGAGTTTTTAAAAGGAGCCACAGCCAAAAGTTTAGCAATAAAAAAAAAAAAAGTTTATTTTTTGCTTCCTTAAAGAGACAATAATCTATCAACTAGTGATATTCGATACCACAATTTCCTTTCCGGTATCGGGTAAAATTCAGGCTGGTATCGGCGATACCAATTCGATACAGATACATTGTGCAAAACCACCTAATGTGCCCGGTAAATCTAAAAATATTGGTGTATTTTAGATAGTAGATAGAGTTTAAGAAAACAAGACATCAGTTATCTAGCTATTCATTTTAAAGCCCTAATCGGAAGTATTGATATTTCAGTATTGATCATCACTACTATCAACTTCCTGTGAAGTTGTTCCGATCAAACGTCAACACCTGCACGAAGACGGTGAAGAAGATGACGGTGATGATGGCGGTGAGGAACATGTTCTTCGTCTCGCTGTCGGTCAGCAGGAAGCCCAGCGAGAAGGCGATGGCGCCGCGCAGGCCGCCGTAGGCCACGATGAACTGGTCCTTCTTGGTCAGCTTCACGATGCGGAACTTATTGATTATGAACGTGAGACCGATCACCCCTGAAACGAGAGGAGAAAACAAAACCAATAAAAAACACAATCAAAGATCAAGTTCATTCAGCCATTTAACATTCTGTAAAAAAAGAAAAAAGGTGGTTAATAACCATCCTATCTAAAATATACGTTAGGCCACACAAATGTGTAACTTTAATACTCGAGCTAAAAATTCTTTATTCAAACACGCTTCAGCTAATAAAGAAATGTAGTGAAATTAAATTTACTAAATGTTGCTTGTCCTCCAGAGAAAAAAAGAATATACTGATGATCCGACGTCTTGGTGACTTAAAAAAAAGACTATTTAAAAAAATTAGATCAGGTTAAACACAAACTAGTCCAAGGCTGGATTAGTGAGCAAACTGACTTTAATTTTATTTTCAGGTTAACAATAATATAATTTGGCTTTAATTGCACGCATTTAGTTTATTTGCATACTCATGACGTATTTACTAAACGAGCTTGTTAAGGGACAAAAAGACCACACAGGTCTGAAGAAAACAAACAAACAACACGTTAGTTAATAGTTAACTACAACATGTCGTGCCATCTTTGGTACACATTATTAAACATCCACAAAAAAACAGTTTACAGTCAAAGTAGGATAAAAAAGCTCCAACTTAGGGTCCAACCTTCCATCTCATTTGAGTTATATATAGTTGCATCTAATCTCATGTCAGCTATTTACCATGTCTGGGTTTCTGAGGACCTACTCCAGGATCTGGAACCGGTTTAGCTCGTACCCAACAACTAATACCTCCGTACAGCACCCTGAACACGAGAATAAGATCTCTAATACCTCCGTACAGCACCCTGAACACGAGAATAAGATCTCGCCCGAGACTGAGCAGAGTGAGACGTGTCCGTGAACTAGATTTGTTGTTCTCGAGACCACTTTCGTGTGGTCTCGGTCTCGGGTCTCGGATAATTGAGATGTCGTTGCACCAAGGTGACAGAATCTGGTGATCAGCAGTTCTTCCTTTAGTTAATGTACAGTTTGGTAAACTATTTGTATTTTGCATTTGATTTCATGTTTTGGTGCATCTGCATGTGTCTGTCATCGTTGTGATTGATTAAGCATCAGGTCCATTTCAGTGATGCTGATATACGGTGTAATCTGTACGGTGTAATCTGATTACTATAATGGTAAATAATGTCATTTCAAGTCTATAATATTTAAAATTCAGGTTTCATTTCCAAATTAGGTCCAATTTAAATCAGTAACATTTACTATTCATTCCTTTTCTGAGGTGGAGGGGGGTGTTGGAGGCTGGTTATTCTGGTAGATACTTTGGGACTAGTTAGTTGTCGTGTCAATCCTTAAAAGCACTAGAGTCAATCCTCCAATAGTGTAGAAATAGCGGTAGTGCAGTCGCCACACATATCTGATCTCAGCTGATGGATGAAAACATTTATATGGAGTTCAACATCATCATCCACTTCTCTGTGTTATTGTGCTGCAGTTGAATAAAACCTCATATGGAAACTAGCTGAACCAGGATGGAGCTGATGTTATACTATACTGGCCTTGTTTGGTTGGGGGATGTATATACATTCCTGTGTTGCTGAGGGGTAATGAGAGCGTGTCACTGGTAGTGGATCGGATAGTGTGTGTGTGTGTGAGTGTGTGGGAGGGGAGGAGTTATGTGTACTGTTGCTTTCTAAATATTGTACCTATGACCTGTATTTGTTTTTACTGTAATTTGTTGCTTTTATTACTACGCCTTGTGTTCCTTCTGGCAGGGGGACTGCCAATGGAAATTAGCTTTTTGGCTACAATTGGGTCGGTTTACATTTTTAAAATGTTCATTAATGTACATTGTCCCTCTATAACAAATAAATGCAAAAAAAACTCACGCAAGATCAGGAAATTACTAGGTATATTTTTGGTCTCGGCCTTGATACTCTCTGGTCTTGGTCGCGGTTTAGGCGGTCTTGACTACAAGTCTACGTATACCACCCATTATGATGCTCTCTCTAATAAGATCCTGGTTCCTGGTGTGTCGTTAGTAGAAGAAAACGCCGGCCAAGAGAACAAGAGGCAAAAGGAAACTCCACCTTTGACTTTTTTGGTTTCTGGTGAAGTGCGGATCAATACTGAAATATTGATACTCCTGATCTGTACGCTCTAAAATTGATTCTCAAATGAAAATATCGATACTTCAGTCATTTGTGGTATATAATTAACAGGAATACGGTGGAAAGTAACTAAACTATTCAGATTTTGTCTAAATGACATGATGCTGATAGGAACTACTTTTTTCATTTTCATAGTAGTTCTTATTGTTGTTTATTATTCTCATTTATTTTAATGGTTTTATTATTTCACTTAGGATCTTTTTTTAGTGATAGAAACACCTTTTTCAAACACTGGTTTTGTATTCTTAAACTATCTAACATACACACACATATACATATATATATATATATATATATATATATATATATATATATATATATATATATATATATATATATATATATATATATATATATATATATATATATATATATATATATATATATATATATCTGTATCGAATCGGTATTGCCGATACCAGCCTGAATTTTACTCAATATGGGATTGGAAAGAGAATCGGTGGTATCGAGCCTCCCTGGTACTCACCCAACACCCTGGACAGCAAACAGAAGAGGAGCGTGAATGAGACGAAGGTCCAGTTCCAGTTGTGAGGTCCCTCCACCGTGGAAACTCCCAGAAAGATGAAGATGAGCGTCTCGCTCACGCTGCTCCACATCTTCAGGAAGTACTTGATGGTGGTGTAGGACTTGTGGGAGATGTTGGCCTCCACGTAGGGCCGCATGACCACGCCACATGCAATCAGACTGGGACAGACAGGAGGTGACGTCACAACGGGGCGCGGTCTCTTCAGCGCTAACACCTGAGCAGGCTACTCACGACATAATCCCCGACAGGTGGAACACCTCCGCCGACAGGTACGCCATGTAGCTGTACAGGAAGACGAACAGGGGCTCGATGACGCGGGTGTGCGACGTGAAGCGGGACGTGAAGGCGCCCAGGATGCCGTAGATGACTCCCACCATGATGCCCCCCAGGGAGACCACGAAGAAGGAGACGACGCTGAGGAAGGCGTCCATGACGGTCACGGTCCCGGCGTGGGAGAACTCCTCGAACAGGTGATAAAGGACCTGCGGAGAGACGTGTCCAGGTCCTTTAAAGCTCTGCTCTAAACCAGTGATTCTCAACCGGGGGCCCCTAGTGGTCCGTGGTGGAACTGCAAGGGGTCCGTGGGTCCATGAGATATATATATATCTTAAAAAGATCCTCTGACATTTATAGAAATATACTATTATTTTACTCAAATGTCACAGAGACCTTTATCTACCTAAACTACAGAGGGTCACATTACCTTATTTTACTCTTTACAAGTGTAATTCGTTGTATTTTAATAAGATATCTTGCAGCCGTTTGCATTGTTGAAGTTACTGCATGATACTGTTAATACAAACTTGACACCATCTGCAACCTTTTCAAATTATGAGCCCTCTAGTTTCAGCTGGATATACCCTTCATTTATTTAAAATGATTTTATTGTGAAAGATTTGCAGGAAGCTGTTGGGGGAACGCTCATTTTCTTGCAAAGTCCAAGTTAGCGCTCGAAATTGCAATAACGTTAAAAAAAAAAAAAAGAAGAAGAAGAAGAAGAAGAAGAAGAAGATGAAGAAAAAGAAGTAGACAATGATGGCTCGTAAAAGTATTAATTAATTATTAAACATTAATTAATTCATATTTAATGATGAACATTCGCTACAGCAACTGAAAAACACGTCATTCTTAACCGGTGGTACGTGGACCCCTAGTGGTCCGTGGTGTAATTGTCCGTGATAATAAAATATATATTTTTCAAAAGATCCTCTGACATTTATAGAAATAGATTGTTGAAGTTACTGCACGACACCATTAATACAAATGTAACATGATCTGCATCCTTTTCAAATTATGAGCCCATAATTTAAATATAAAACGTCCTCCCGTATTTGCATTTTCTCGTTTTATAATATAATAATTCTTAAAAACCCTTTCTATGACTCTCCAAACTTAATTGTCACTAACTTCACGAGAACTGCCACCTGCTGTAGCCTGGGTGGCAGTTCTCGCGAGGTTTAGTGGCAACAACTGGAACAAACTCGGAGCAACAAATCAGAGATGGATGGATGTAACGAGAGAGAAGACATTTCTGCTAAAAAAAGCGAAGACTTTGTGTAAATATCTCTAAAAATGGGAAACCAAAGTTATTTTTCTAAAGAGGAACAGGATGGGGCTCAGTTACGAGTTCTGAAAGATGTATAACTGCGTTTTTTGGTGTCTCACGGGGGAAGGACCATCAGCAGCACCAGCCAGAGAGCCACATGAGTGGAAATGACAAATAAAGGAAATGTAAATGTTTCACTTGAAGACAATCAATGTGTATATAAACTGAAAATATTCAAAATAAATAAATGCCCTTTAGTTCCCTGATCCAGGCTCTATTATAGGAATTACATACACAGGAATGTCCACAGCATTTCAGTGTCAATAAAGGTTGGCCGATCAGATTCTGAACTCATAATTGTAGTTTATAAATGTTTGACAGGTAGATATTTTAGATTTCTGTCTTAAAATGTAAAATACTGGACCCCGGTTGGGCTGGTGGGACGGCGGGCGGCGGAGAATTTCCCTTATTTTTAAATCCAAGACTTGACAGGTATGGCCATTCGTTTTTTTTGTTTTTTTTAAATGCTTTTATTGTGAAATATTTGCAGGAAGCTGCTGGGGGAACGCTCATTAACCGGTAAAGTTCAAGTTAGAGCTTGAAATTACAATTATTAAAAACAAAAACAAAGAAGATGATAAGCACAGTAATACAAAGAAGCAGAAATTAAGAAGTAGACGATAATGGCTAGTATTAAATAAAAGACTGCTTGTTCTGAATGTAGCAGACTGAGACACCGGAAAAGAAAAAGAAAACAGAGTAAAAAAGATCTTCTAAAAAGGGTTTTATTTTAAAAACACTGGACTTAAAACATACTTAAAAACACAAGACGTTTCGGTGTTCATCCAAACACCTTCATCAGTTGTTTGGTCCACAGGAAGTAGTTTTTAAGTATGTTTTAAGTCCAGTGTTTTTAAAATAAAAACCCTTTTTAGAAGAACTTTCTACCTGGATAAATGAATCTCCACAGACAGAGTAAAAAAGAGACTTTCTAAAGAAGAATATATCATATTGGGATTTACAGGAACTGTGAGTCCTAAGAGCTGATCACAGATCTCCAGGGGGTCCAGGACCTCCGAACTCACCACGGTCACGGCGTCGTTGAGGAGCGACTCCCCGAACACCAGGATGTGCAGCAGCTCGTTGATGTGGATCTCTTCGAACACGGCCAGCACCGCCACGGGGTCCACGGCCGAGATGATGGAGCCGAAGAGCAGGCAGGACAGCAGGTCCACGTGGGCCACGCCGGCCGCCTGGATCCGGCACACGGCGAACATCATCCCGCCCACGAAGAAGGCGTTCCACAGCGTCCCCACCACGGCGAACACCAGGATGGTGCCCAGGTTCTCCGTGAAGGGCCGGATGGGCAGGAAGTAGCCGGCGTCCAGGATGATGGGAGGCAGCAGGTACAGGAAGAAGAAGGTGGAGTCCAGCACGGGGGCCTTCTCGTCCATGGCCTTGATGATGCCGCCGACCAGCAGGCCGACGAAGATCAGCAGGCAGCTCTCCGGGACCACGTTGGACACTCGGGGGATGATGTGAAAACCTGGGGGGTGAAGGATGGAGACTGTTAGATAAACCTGCTATGGATCATCTGAGAGCTCATCGGACAGCTTCAGCACCAGACGTCTCTCCTGCAACTTAAAATAAAACACAGTTTACAGCTTTTCAAAACAAAAGCTTCATAAATATTTCCCTCAGTGGATCCGTCCTGAGACAGATGTGGACTCGGACCTGCAACACTGGGTCACGTGTTCTGGAGAAAAACTATCAAATTACTGCGAGAATAGTTTTAAGACAAATATTTGACATAAACGTATTAATATAGAACCATCGGTGGCGGTTCTGGAAATTATTGATTCAAGGAAAGCAGTATGTAACACAGTATGGTCTCGCCTACTTGCACTAAAAGCGATAGTACTTAACTGGAAACAAAAGACAGACAGACGTGAGACATTTAGAGAATTTAGAGAAAAATCTGATTCTTACTGAAAAATCAGGGAAGGAAGTTCTATAGAATTTGGCAGCCGTTTATTGATTGTTTTAAGCGCAACACACTCTGATGGAAAGTTTTAGAAGTGCTCTTAACCCTCAATACAAGTAGACCTGTAATCAGTCAGTTACCACAACAGTAAAATATACCACTTAAATCTCTACATTTGGAATATCTTCAAGTGCCTATTGGTACGTATTCATGTGCCTTGTTCTGTTTTGTGTCTTTGTACTCTAATTGAAAAAGTCAAGAATATTTGTCAAAGTTTCTGGAAATCAATTCATTCCTTCACACAATCAGTATTAGAAATTAATTTTGAGTTAAGCTCCAATTTGTATTTATTAAATGACACACTGGATCTTCAGTTAGATCGGAAAAAAAGCAGGATATTAATTATGATCACATACTTCGCTAAGAAATGCATACTTTTACTTTGGAAAGATGATTCCCCTCCAACTTTCAAGTTTTTTTTGGATCAAATTTCAGTTTTTTTACCATTGGAAAAATTAACTTTAGAAAAATACAACCGTGCTCATATTTTTCAAGAATTTTGGTTCCCATTATTCTCAAAACTGGATAATTTTTCCAAAGGGGACCAATGAGTATCTTTATTTTCGAACTTGTGCCTTATATGTATGTATGTTTGTATGTATATATGGGTATATATATAGTTTGATATCGCTGTTGCTGCCATTATATATATTTTTTTATTTATTTTTTTTTTTAATATTTACTTAATTTTGTTCTCCCTTAATGTATGTTTTTTTTTTTTTTTTTTTTCCCTAGGGTAATTATGGGGAGGGTAGGAATGTGGGTATAACAGAAATCATGCATGTGAAAATGTGAATTGTGAAAATTATTGTGAAATAAAAAGATATTAAAAAAAAAAAAAAAAAAAAATATTTGTCAAAAAAAAAAAAAAAAAAAAAAAAAACTTTACATGAATCAAAGTGATGATTTCCGAAAGTTATATTTTAATTTACAAATAAAAACAAGTGAGTTTTTTCAAAACCCCCAGGCATCATTTCCTTGGGCCTGAGCTCCTGCTCTGGAGCAGTGAGGGGTCTCGGGCCGGCGGTCCTGGCCCTCCTCGCCCTCCTGACTCTGCACACTGAGACGTTTGTTATCGAGCGGCGCGTTGGGACAGGAAGTGGGACCGGCCCTCGCAGACGGCAGCTGGACCGGCAGATAAGACACAACAGCCGCTCTGTGTTCGTTGCCAACGGAAACCACGGGAGAGACTTCTGCAACCATCACAATCTTCATGTTTGGACCCGAGCGGATGATAAACAACGTCTCACTGCATCTTTATGTCATCTTTATTTCCCACGTCCCATGTGCAGCGGTAAATGAGGAAATGTCATTTATTGACATGAAAAATAAACCCGGAGGATTCTGGGACTGGCCTCTTTTCCCACGTTTGCTGCCTCCATGACAAACTGAATTATCTGTGGTTTATATTTGTTTTCTCTCAGTCTCCATGGAGACAGTATTGACATTATCACAGGTCATCACCCCCCCCTGCAAGCATAGTTCGCTCCAGAGACGCACATTTCTGGTGAGTTTTTTCTTCCCACAGTCACCAAATGCCAAAGTTGCCAATCCGCCCTCCTTCTCAGACGCGCCCCTTTTTAAGATTAAAAAACAACAACAACACTATTTTAATGTGTTTAGTTCAGTGGTTATTTCTGTAAACAGCTCTAAGAATGTAGAGATGCAGATCTCCATGCCAAAGAGCAAAAACCTCCTCCTGCGGACAGATGAGGAGAGACGAAACCTTCCTGTCACCAATTAATCCAACTACTGATAATTTGCTTCTTTAGAAAAAAACCACATCATTAAAATAGTAATTTACATTTGCTTGGGTAAGCTTGGGGCCAAATAATATTTAAACTTCAACTGTAGCACAAAAACTAAAATGACCCAACTGTGGAAACTGGAACAATATTAAAAAAAAAAACAAGAAAAAAAAAAAAACGGACAAATTTGCGACGGAACTGTATTTTAAAAGTTCCATTTATTTAATCAAAATGTTAATAGATAACTGAGATTTGAGTTTATCCGACTGTGACAAGCTGATAATAAACCCAATACCAGTCCATCGGGTTGGGGTATGTTGAGCAGAAACTTGGGTATGACCACTTTAAAACACAGAAAAGTTACTTTCTGGTTTAAACTCATTGATTTATTGGGGGGGTTATTTATCAGTTACTGTTTGTACAAGGTCCTCGGTGTTGTGAAAGGTTCATGCCAATAAAATTAAATCTGCCAGGAGCCCCATCATCTAAAGATGGAGTGCAGCTGCTCCGGAGCTGAAAGGTCAATCCAAGATATTAAATATAGAGCATCTCCGGAGAAATACGATCCCTCGCTTTAATTCATCTGAATGTAAACAGGAACATTGTTTCGACACCAGCTGGACCCATCAGGCCCCTCACAAAATAACGGTTGTGGTTCAAAAGTGGAGTAAAAGTATCCCAAACTCTCAGCTCTTACTAAAAAACCTAGTATCTCCAACTTCCATCATCCATCCATCCATCCCTGAAAGGTGTCCAGGCAGCATCCTCACCAGATACTGAAACCACCTTTACTCCGAGCCTCTCCCTCTTTATCCTGGAGGAGGAGGTTTCTGGACACGAGTGTTTGTATGAGTCGTGTTGTCAGGGGCCGTTGTCAGGGGCTTCCCCTGTCATCACCACAGGTGATGGGTTGCAGCTTCACCTGCTGTGATGTTGCAGACTTCCAGCTGCTTGTTTTAAATGTTTGTTTTTAACTAAAAACACTAGTCGAGGGAGACGTTTCTTAGACACACATTTACATTTCTACAACTCCAATATGAGATAAACCCGCCTGAGAAACTTTCTGGGAGACTGGTGACTCCGTCAGCCCTGATGACCGACCCCTGACGAAAATTGTTTAAACCAAATCATGAAATGGTCGAGGAAGCTGATTGGTGAGTCTCAGCTTCAGCCAGAATCCCTGTATACTAACCAGTTACAGAGGATAGCTGGCTCTATTTTAAAAAACAACTCCCACCCTCTTAAAGGTGAGTTTCAGCTGCTCCATCAGGTCGGAGGTTCACGGTACCTGCTTGCGAAACCAAACGTTATAGAAACAGCTTTGTACCAGCAGCCATCAGTGCTATTAACAAGTGAGAGAAACTGCAACACAACCTTGTATTTATGTTTTGTATTGTTTCCTTTATCTTGTTTTTATGAAAAGGCACATTTCTTTATCCTTTGGCTTGGTTTGAATATTTTAGTGTTTTTTTTATCTACTGATGTGTTGTTGAGTGTATGGTTTTGGATTGTATGAGGAATCACTCACTGTAAACCAAATTTACCCAAGGGTACAATAAATAAATCTAATCTAATCTAATCTTGCCCCCCCACCACTTCTACTCACCCAGCTTCATGAGCAGCGCCAAGAAAAGAGTGGAAACAGATGAGAAAAGAGGAGAAAAGGGTGGAAACAGGCAAGAAGAGTGGAAACAGGTGAGAAAAGAGGAGAAGAGTGGAAACAGACGAAAAAGGGGTGGAAAGAGATGAAAGAGGAGTGGCAACAGAGGAGAAAAAGATGAGAAAAGGAGGAGAAACAAACGAGAAAAGAGAGAAAAAGTTTGGGTTCACTGAATCTGAATGTTGGCGTTAACGCAGTGAAACTGTAAATAATTTTAGGACCAAACTTTTGCATCTTTGCTCCTGAAAAAACAACCAAAATGTGTGAATTTGGTCTCACTGGGGCAGTCAACGTTTCACACATATAAAAATGTGACGTTCAGCAGGTGATGGGGGGGCAGCAGCAGCATCACCACAGGTGATGACAGCAGGGGCAGCTTCACCTGCGGTGACGATGCAGCCTTCCAGCTGCTTGTTTTAAATGTTTGTTTTTTAACTAAAAACACTAGTCGAGGGAGACCAATATGACATAAACCCGCCCGAGAAACTTTCTAGGAGACTGGTGACTCCGTCAGCCCTGATGAGCAGAGGTGTCAAGTAACGAAGTACAAATACTTCGTTACCTTACTTAAGTAGACATTTTGGTTATCTATACTTCACTGGAGTAATTATTTTTCAGACGACTTTTTACTTTTACTCCTTACATTTTCACGCAATTATCTGTACTTTTTACTCCTTACATTTTAAAAACAGCCTTGTTACTCTATTTCATTTCAGCATTTAAAAAAAAACTATCCAGTTAAATTGCTCCATCCGGATAGAGTGAATTTGGTTGTGGTTGTTTCAGATGTTCTTGTCCAGTTTTGTTCTTACATCCGTTCCCTCAGATTCCTGCAACTAAACTTGGATGTACATTCCAATAAAGGTTAGGATAAATGATGACATGCCTCTGAAGTTTGACTTTTTGCACCATTACAATACTTATAGGCAACTAGTCATCATATCTACATACAGGTAAGCTTAGGTTATTTGACACTTCCAAAACCAACTTCTGATATACTTAAAAGATCTGTTATTTATAGAGCCACCCAACAATGGAACACATTACCTGCAAATATGAAAAGTATCAAAAGCAAATATTTATTCAAAAGATCTATTAAACAAAAATTTATGAGTGAGACCACACAGTTAGAATAATCAATGTTTTTGTACATGATGCTTGACAAATGTTTCTCTATTTTTATATCTCTATTTTTATATTATTGCCATTTTTAATGTACTTAGATTTAGACTGACAAGTGTCAGTTTATTTTGTATGTTGTATTGTATGTTTATGTGATGTTTTATGTGGACCCCAGGAAGATTAGCAACCACGACAGTGGAAGCTAATGGGGATCCGAATAAAGAATAAAGAATTAGGAATATCTCCTGCTCTCTGAAACACATGTTAATGCTCAATAGTACACATATATGGTTCTTTAATATATTTGCATTATACTAAGATGCATTCATTTTCAATGGCTTTTGTCCTTAATGACTTTTTCCCCCCTTACATTACTTTTACTTTTATACTTTAAGTAATTTTGAAACCAGTACTTTTATACTTTTACTTGAGTAAAAAACTTGAGTTTATACTTCAACAGGAGTATTTTTAAACTCTAGTATCTATACTTCTAGCTGAGTAATGAATGTGAATACTTTTGACACCTCTGATAGGGGGGGAGCAGCAGCATCACCACAGGTGATGGGTTGCAGCTTCACCTGCGGTGACGATGCAGCCTTCCAGCTGCTTGTTTTAAATGTTTGTTTTTAACTAAAAACACTAGTCGAGGGAGACCAATGTAAGATAAACCCGCCCCAGAAACTTTCTGGGAGACTGGTGACTCCGTCAGCCCTGCTGACCGACCCCCGACCCCCCGGTGCCAGCGCGTCCATCACCACCACTCACCCAGCTTCATGAGCAGCGCCAGCAGGATCCACAGCGAGATCTCGAACGGCTTCTTAACGTGCTCGTAGTTGAAGTCCAGCACGGGGAAAGCCTTGCCGTGGCCGCTGGAGTTGTCCGGCTGGTGGCTGGGGTCCGGACCGGGGGTCCCCAGCAGGTCCTGCGACCCCTGGGAGCCCGGGACGAGCAGCAGCAGCAGCAGCAGCAGGCAGGCGAGGCCCCACGGCCGCGGGGCACAGGGCCCCCGGGGGCCGCGGGGGCCGGGGCCGGGCTCCGGACCAGGCTCGGCCATGTTCACGGGGTCTGAGGGCCGCAGCGCGGGGCGTCGCCGGCCCGGAGGAAGAGGAGGGGGGAGAGGATGAAGAGGAGGAGGACGGAGAAGGCGCGTCACGGAGACGCGCAGACCTTTACGCATCAACAGGTTCCAATTACGCACAGCTGGAGAAGAAGAGCCGCCGCGGGTCGATCGCGACGGACGAGCTGCTGCTCATCTCTTCCTCCTCATCATCACAGTCAGCTGGAGACGAAGAGCATCACCCACGGTCCTGCCCCGCGCAGGTCCCTGCCTGTAATAGATCCATGCCCTGCCTCTGTGGCCGGCAGGATGTTTCCTCCTCAAACAGTTAACTTCTGTCCATCACGCACGAATCGCTCTGCTCTCCTTCAACCAGCAGTTCGAGGGAAAGCGACATCTGCTGGAGCGGACGACCACAGTATTTGTTTTTTTTTTTTACTCCACATTTCACAGAAAAAACACCTTTTCACATACAGGACTGTCTCAGAAAATTAGAATATTGTGATAAAGTCCTTTATTTTCTGTAATGCAAAAATGTCATACATTCTGGATTCATTACAAATCAACTGAAATATTGCAAGCCTTTTATTTTTTTAATATTGCTGATCATGGCTTACAGTTTAAGAAAACTCAAATACCCTTTCTCAAAAAATTAGAATATTCTGGGAATCTTAATCTTAAACTGTAAACCATTATGAATCCAGAATGTATGACATTTTTGTTTTTTTAATTGCATTACAGAAAATAAAGAACTTTATCACAATATTCTAATTTTCTGAGACAGTCCTATAAAGAATGTCCAGACACAAGGACAGTTTCTTCCCCCAAGCTGTTGCTCTGATGAACTTTCACAATTAATAGAGTCTGGGAGAAACCAATCACCGTGCAATGACAATAACAGTAGCAGTAATTTAATCACGTCAGAAAAATGTTTTTCAATCAAAGGAAAATGTGTTTGAATGCAAAGAGATATTTGACTCAAAAAAATGCATTTGAACACTTTTTTTTTTGATTGAATATATTTTTTTCGATTGAAGTGATTTTCTTTTCTAAATGAAAATATATTTTTTGATTGAAGCAATCTTTTTTTCGGTTGAATAATTAAGAAGCATATCTACCTCCATAAATAAATGTATCCCTGAACACAGAACTAGATTTGTGGTGAATTCTGGTTAATCCCATGTTTCTGAAACAATTTTTTCTGCCAAGTTTTAGTAGTTTGGCTTTGCTCACATCACTTCAGGGCTCACTGAATTCAGTATTTCTTGTTTAAAACTCTGAATTCAGACTTTAGATTGGATTACAACGGTCATTTCAGTGTTTCCCAACCCTGGTCCTCGAGGCACCCCTATCCTGCATGTTTTAGATGTTTCCCTGCACCAACACACCTGATTCTAATTAATAGGCCTAATTAGCTTGTCACCAAGGTCTGCACAACTCTGTTGATGACACGCGTACTTTTATCACGGTGTGCTGAAGCAGGGAAACATCTAAAACATGCAGGATAGGGGTGCCTCGAGGACCAGGGTTGGGAAACACTGCTATATTTAAGTGAACTCAGTCCTATTAAAGCCACTCTATGTAGTAATGTCTCTTTTGGCCACATGGGGGCAGGACATCACAAGAAAGGTCAGAGCCTTTTCTCAGTAGGTTTTGACATCAGTACTTTAAAGTTTAGTTTTTGATAGAGTATGAATGGATAGATTGGTCTCTTCTCGCCAATTCTCATATTAAAGCAGCACAAAACCCTCTTTTTTAAATTAACACATTGAAGTATTTGTTAACTTTTCGCTAGAATGGCTCTCTTGGTCTCTAGTGCCTTAAAACCAAACCTGTCAAATCTCCTGTTTTGGCCGGGAAACTACAGTATTTTACCCCTCTTTCCCGCCGTCCTCCCGTATTAGTATTTTTCCCTAAATTTCACGTTTTATAATATAATAATCTTTAAAAAGCAAAACTTAATTGTCACCAGCCTCGTGAGAACTGCCCCCTGCTGTATACTGGGGGGCAGTTCTGACGAGGTTAGCGGCAACAACGGGAACAAGCATGGAACAACAAATCAGAGATGGATGGATGTATCCAGAGAGAAGACAAAAAGTGAAGACTTTGTGTAAATATCTCTAAAAATGGGAAACCAAATTTACTTTCCTAAAGAGGAGCAGGATGGAAACAGTTATGAGTTCTGAAATACGTTTAACTGCAATTTTAGTGTCTCACGGAGGAAGAATGATGTCCGTCACCAGAGAGCCACATGAGTGAAAATGACAAATAAAAAGAAAATGTAAATGTTTCACTTGAAGACAATCAACGTGTATATAAACTGAAAATATTTAAAATAAATAAATGTGCTTTAATTCACTTTTGTGTTTTCATTTAGGCTCTATTATAGGAACATAAGAATGTCCACAGCATTTCATTGTCAAAAAAAGGTCGTCCGATCAGATTCTGAAGACACAATTGTAGTTTGTAAGTGATTGACAGGTAGATATTTTAGATTTCTTGTAAATCTGTATTAAAATGTAAGATACTGGACCTCGGTTGGGCTAGTGGGACAGCAGAGGAGAATTTCCCTTATTCTTAAATCCAAAACATGACAGGTATGCTTATAAAAGCAAAATATATCCTCTTCAGAATATTAATTATTATGCTCTGTTGGGTCAGAAGTCAATACAGTGCTAGAATAATAATGAATTCCACCCCCTTACAGATGTGGACATTAAATCTAGCTATGAGGACCAAAACTGACCTTTGAACCAGGTTTTAAATACGTTTATTTCTAAAGTTGGAAATTTTAACATGGAGATCAGTGGAGATCGACTGGCTTTTGGTGCAAATATTCCTTTTCCTGGATGTTGGAATGTTGACGCCCGATTAGAGAGCGTAAAGAATCACTTACCTTACCTTTATTCCAGATTTGACCTGTTATGATCAGGGGTTTCCATTCAGCAACAACAGGGACGTCACGTGACTCACGTCCCCTTCGGCTGAACTCATCACTACTTTAACGAGGCCTGAAGCCGCTCACCAGAACGGATCAACGCTATTAGAAAACATCAGTCCGCACACAGACATCTTAGTTCTGACCACATTTATTTCTTAATCATTGTTGTTTCTCCTCAGATCTAAACATCTGCAGACATTTGTGAAAATTAACATGAAATAAAGGAATTAAGCAAATTGAGTGTGAAGTTTAGTTAAATCTCTAAGTTGGGAAACTGGAACCAGCAAGCCTGGATGAACAACCCTGAGGCAAATTTTTATTCATGACAAAAAGTAAATTAAATTAGTCTAAGAAGCGATTCTAGATATTTATAAACAACAAATAATGGCTGCAGATGTGCAAACATCTGCTTCATAAAGATTACTGCCTGAGAATAAAAGCCCTGATGAAATAAACAGTCTTTAACATTAACATGCTTAATATCGTGGGTTAGAAATCTTCCAGGTGCCTCTGAGCAACATTCAGCTTCCCGCTCTTCATCCTCCTGCGTCACAAACCTCCTCTGACCTTCGCCAACATTCCCGGGTCACACACCAGCACCCACACAGACGCTCGGACGTCCTCAGTGCTCTTTTGTGCAGTTGGCCGCCATCTGCCTGGTGCTGTACAGAGACACCGCTGTCCCCACCGCCGCCATCGTCATGGCGATGGGCTCCAGGAGGCTGCCGTGCGGCTGCAGCCTGACCTCGCCGGACATCTGCCTCTGCAGACGGGATGGACAGAGGCGTCAGGACAGGCCGCTCAACCCACCTCACAGGAAAAGGTGAAGACGTTTGTAGTGACACATTAGCAGATAAAACCAGGAAATATAAACACTAAAGTTCAAAAAAACACATGTATACATGTTTTCAACTAAACAAAACACAACTGACGACACCAGAAACTGAGTAAGAGGAGACGGCAGATGCACAAACATCAGATCACCTGAGTGTTGCTCAAAATCAGGTGGGAGGGGGGGGTGTCACATAAAAAATGGAAGTAGAAGAAGAAGAAAAAGAATAATAATAATAAGAAGTAGAACAATAAAAATAATAATAATAATAATAAGAAGAAGAATAAAAAGAAGAAGAAGAATAAAAAGAAGAAGAAGAATAAAAGAAAAATAAAAAATAAATAAATAATTATTATTATTATAATAATTATTATAATTATAATAAAAAGAAGAAAAAGAAGAAGAATTGGAAGAATAAAAAGAATAATAAGAATATAAATCATGATAAAACAGGTAATTGTTTGAAAAAGGCCATGAACTCTACTCCTTTTGCATCTATCGATGGCAGTTTATGCAACATCACAAATAGGAAAATAAATAAAACTGCCTTATGTATTCATATAGATCCAAAAGATTAGATTTCTTTCAATTTCAATATATAATAAACATTTTACATTGTTAAAATGATAATTTTCTATGTATGATGTCATATTGTTAGACGTTTAGGGGATATTTCACTCCACTGCTTCAACTCTTGTCATTTTTGGTCCCTAAAGATGGTTTACGCCCTTTACCGTTTAAAAATAGACCTTTTAACTCCGTAATCACTTTAATCACGTCTGTGCAAAGAAAATCTGTGCAGAAGTACTATGGTTTGTTCAGATGCAACTCTGTAAACTGTTTGTTTGGAACTGTGACCCTTTCCAGACTGATGAGCAGCAACAAAAGGCAGAAAATAAGAACAAAAACCTCCATGAACTATTTAATAAATGAGGTAGCAGTATTGACTCCAACAGGAAATAACATGGCTGCAACATCAGTTGTCATGTGTAGATCATAAATACAGAAGCTGCGGATGATAATAAATGAAATCATCGTGATTGTGAATCTTTCTGTCCATGCAGCACAGGTCTGGAGGTGGAGTCAGCAGGTTACATAACGCATCCATATGACATGAGGTCCATCCCTTCTTGGTGAAATATTAATATACGTGATGCCTATCTGTGCTTCATCAATCTTAAGTGTTTATTAAAAATGTATGAAGTCAACGAACTGTTCACTTTGTGTTTCCGGGATAACATTAGCTCACGCGGGCCGAGCACTTCTGCCCTGTAATTAGCTGATCATCATCACTTAGACGCCAACTCGTTCACCTGGAGGAGACGGAAGTATCCTGGTGTCAGTCGTCCCAGCCTGATGATCATTCCTGTTTCTGGAGACTTGAATTTACTCCTTAAAATAAAGAGAACCTATTTGAGGACAGGAGCCACAAAACATCACATTTAAACGGAGACTGAAGTGAGTTTTTAGTACTTTAAATGAAACCATGAGCAGGTATGATGATGGATGCATCTGGCTTATTAAACACAGATGTAATAACAGAAAATCACCCAGAGAAGTCACAAAATAATAATAAAAAACAAACTTTACCTTGATAAACACTTTAAAAGAGAATTCATTACATTAAAAAGAGAAAATAAGTATAACTTAAAAGGAAGAGACATCTTTAAAAAAACTAAATTCAGGACAAAATTAATGGAACGTTGTGTTTCTGTAAAAGGTATCAGTTTATGGAACAATCTGGACACAGAAGCCAAAGAATGCAAATCAAACATTACGTTTAAAAGAATAATAAAAGCCAATTTGATGAAGAAATATCATGATAATTGTTAAGGTAGGTGGGTTTTCTTTTTTTCCTCTCTCTCTTTTTTAACACCATTGTCATATTTTTTTTCTTTGAATCAAAAAAGAATACGACTATCTGTGTTTGACAACAGCTATTTTGTGTTATTTTATAACTTTGTTGTAGTTTTGGTTTTGTTTTTTTCTTTAAATTACACTTATTGGAAAGTTGTTTTTTTAAATTGCGTAATTTAAAAAAAATTATTATTACATTAATTCAAATGTGATTTCTTAGGAAAAAGGGACAGATAAAAATAAGCTTAGTCTTCTTTCTGTTCTCTTTCATTCAAGGAAAGAGATTTGTTGTAATTATATTGAACTGTTGTTTTTCTTTTAATGAATGAAATAAAGAATAAAAATGAAAAAAAAAATGAAATGAAATATATTTTGGAACCTCATAATGATGTTTATGAAAGAGTTGCATGTATATAAAAGTCTCACCGTTCTTTGGAGTCCGGATTCTCTGGTCTTCATCGGCGGGTGAAGCCCCTCAGCTGCCTTCAGCCCTGTCTAGCTCTATTGTACGGTGCAAACGCTCCAGTCACGCACACATGGACTTGCACAAACACAGACAAAGCTGTCTGCAGAGCTGCAGCCCATCACGGATGGTTTGGCCATCCAGTGGATAAAGCGGACGAGGGGGGAGAAGAAGCATTTCTGCAGCCTGCACGCTTGAAGGAACATGTGTGTTAATGTGCTGCAGGGACTTATATAACCCAAAACACAAGAAATATACTCTCAAGAGCCGTCCTGAATTTAGAGGACATTAAACGCTCTTGAAACAGTGAGCTGAAGACTCTGAAAAGAAATGTTTTGAAGTTATTCTGCTGTTATATAAAAGGTCCCTGCTCTCAGGACGTGGTATTGATCACTGTGGACGTCACTGCTCACAATGACCCGCTGGTTACATAAATCCAACACAGACAGTAGAGGAACACTTCTAAAGTTTTAAATCTTTTATTGGGTTGACTGCAAAGGGTGGAAATGTGGACAGAAATTATTTACGGATGTTTACAAATATATATCTTTATTTAAACTCGAAAATCATTGAGGGCGAGCCCTCATTTACAATGATGTCGAGCAAATACAAAAGTAAAAAACAAAAAAACAAAAACAAAAACAACAAAAGAACAGTCAATTAAACAAATATGGAGAACAATTAATAAATAATGTAACAATGTCTACAAAGCTGGAAAAGGCATGTTGGCTGCCATTGATGGGACTGAGCCTCCAATTAGATGAAAAGGTGCTTTAGAGTGAGAAGTGGATATGTAAATGTTAGAAAATAAAACTCTGGGAGGTTAAGATGAGTCTGTAATGTCCCCTGAAATCATGGAAACCGGTGTGTGTTCTGGGCCAGACTCATCCACAAGGGGCTGATTGTGGCCCCCGGTGACCTCATGTCTGCTGCAGATTTACTGGACAAAACAAACACAAGGGATTTACTGTGAGGCGCGTCGATGCCATGGATGTGCAGTTCATGAAGAAAGCTTGAAGCGAATGCGAACCACATACTGATGCCTTGGCAGCATCAGTTTCTGACCGTGCTGAGGTGTTCTGGCCCGAGTGCTGCAGGTCCGGCCCTGATTGGAGTTCTGCCCGGCGTCACCTTCAACCCTGCGGGCCCCGGGGATCCCGTTTGCTCCATTGCCAGGATCTGCCCCAAAAATTGCTGAAAACACAAAGCAAAACATGACATCAGGAGAAATGAGTGAAACACAAGTTGACGTCACCTGCTGCTGGAAGGAGGGTTAAAGGCAGTGTTACGTCTTTTTCTGCTGTTTTAATCAGACTAAATGTCACAAGAACTTTCACATTTCTACATTCGAACCCTCAGCTGCCTCCACTGCCTCACAGCGTAACTTCAGGATCTGCATGTTAAAACCAGTCACTTTCAGAACTTAACAGTGAAGATTGATAATGTTTCAATAGCTAATGTTAAATCGACTTGTTTTCTTGGTGTGCTAATTGATGAAAACCTATCATGGAAACCTCATATTTCACAAATGTCATCTAAAATTGCAAAACACATTGGAATAATTGGGAAAATCTGTTATCTCATCAAAACAAAAGTTTCACTCAACCTTTATTACTCTATGATTTATCCCTTTATTAGTTACTGCAACATTGCTTGGGCCTGTACTCACCAAACAAAACTACAACCAATTCTTAGGTCGCAAAAATAAAGTGGTGAGAATCAATCGCCTATTCGCCTCTAAGAAGTCACTCTTTACCTTTGTTTCGTAAATTTGTCATCCTTAACATCTATCAGATTAATAACCTCCAAATTGCTCAATTTGTATATGGTTATTTAAATAAAACTCTTCCTAACTTTTTTCACAATTTCTTTTCCCCGAACAATGAATTTCATAATTATTCAACCCGTAAAGCATCCCAGCTTCGGCCCCCACAATCGCAAACTATTTCACCTCTTACAGAGGTTCCGAGATATGGAATTCACTTCCTCCCCACCTGGTCAAACTTTCTCATGAATTATTTAAAAAATCTGTGAAACATATTTTGCTATATCAATAGCTTAATAATATGATGTAAACTTCTACATTTCTCTTCTTTATTTGTCTTTTTTCCTCATTTTTATACAGGATTGTAGTTTTTTTCTTTCTTTCCTTTGTCTTTTCTATTTTTTTGGGTATGTACTTTTTTCTTTTCTTTGTGTGCGTGCGAGTGTGCAGTGTGTGAGCGTGGTGTGCGCGGGAGTGTATGTGCTTGTGGCGTGTGGTGTGTGTGTGGTGTGTGTGTGTGGTGTGTGTGTGTGGCGTGTGTGTGTGTGTGGCATGTGTGTGTGTGGCGTGTGTGTGCTGCGTATGATATGCATTTATGTCCATGATAATGTCCATTTTTATGCTCATTTAAGGAAGTCCTCTTGTCAAGCCCCTGATGGTTTTTTTGGACCTCCTTGCATATATGCTGTCTATTGTTTTTTTTAATGGTAATTACTGACTTTTTAATATGTGCTAAATAAATACTCAAAGAACTCAAAGTCAGACAGACGGACTGCCACATGAACTGGTTCTGGCTGCACCAGACAGCCGTCTGGATGCTGCTCCTGACTCGTACGTCAGTTTGGGTGTAAACAGTGTTAACGACTGAATTAAAGATGTGTGAGTGTGAAGCACCTCTGCAGGATAGAGGGAAGCGTCCTCTTGCTCCAGTTCGGATCTGATTGGTTTAAGATATTTCTCCCTCTGAGCTTTTTCTTCCTGTGTTGAAAAAGGGATGCAAAACGTTATCACTTATATTCCGATCAAAGGTTTTTTGTTTAGTGGTTATATCTTAAAAGAGTATACCTTCAGGAATTTGTAGTTTGAACTCTTGGACAGAAAATGCTTCCAGGACTTTGCTGCAAGCTCTTCTGGCTTCTGGCGAAACTTCATCTGTGATCAAAGAGTTTTATTAAAACAATACATCAAAGGCTAATCATGCTCATCGTAGCTTATGTTGTAATTTATAAACACAAATTTCTTCAGGTGATTTAAAGAGTTTTCAGCTCGGAGCACCTTTGTGTACTCGAGCATCTCGTCGCTGAGCTCCTTCTGCTGCTGCTGCTCCAGGATGCTGCTCTGTTCCTCCATGACTCTCTTTGCTGTGTCCTCTGAAATCCTGCAGATGGACCTCAGGGCCTCCTCGTCGGGGCTGACGGGCCTGACTCCCTCCAGAACCAGTTCCTGTCGGATCTCGTCCCAGACCTCCCCGACCTGCAGCGCCACAACAGACACCTCACCGCTTCAACAAGTCTGCAGTACCACTTCTGACCACAGGGAGGCGACTCAACAACAGCCAACGAGAGGCATGAACTTTCTGCTGATGTGCTGCCCCCATGTGGTCAGAAGGGTTATTTCTACATTAAGTGGCTTAAAAAAACATTTGTAATTCTTCAGTTCTCACATTTATCTAGCTTTTCTTGAACTTTTTTCAACTTAATTTCATTCCAATTTAATTTTCAATGTTCTATTTTGAATTTGATTAAATTAAATTGAGCTTTTATTTACTTATTTAATCAACACAGGAAGTAGGAAGTATTTCTTTTCAGTTTCATATGGATAATTGCAACTGCTAATTAAACATGTGCAGACAGTCGTTAGTAAATGTAGAAATCAATTATGTAAATCTATTCTTTGTATGTGTTTAAACATTGATTGATTTTATTGATACAGTTTTACTGTGTATATGTATTTATTTGTATTTCTTTTGGTACTAAGCTGCGTGTTAACTGCTGTGTAATTGGTTGCTCGTAAGAACTTGACAGAAGGAACCGCTTTTGACCAAATCCACATGAAACAAACTAGTTTGGCCAAACTTTTCAATCACATCAGGATTATGCGTTAATTTCATCACTGTGGTTTCTTATTTTGACGGCTGTTAGTCCTCCAGGCACTGAAGGGAAAAGCAGAAGTGAATCTAATCATCTGCTTGTGTATGTGACGCTTGACTAGACCCAAACCTCACTTGAGGAGTTCTGCTGAACATCTTGTGTGCAGTACATTTCTGTAGGTAATTTTATTTATAAAACCTTTATATCTGTTGATAAACTTTATCACCTTCTATCATCTTTACCTTGAAGTCCAAATATCGCTTGACGATGCTCAGAGTCACAAAGTCTTCTGCTGACAAATCAGGAAGCTCCTGAAATCCTGGAGACACAAAAGGAAGACGATGAGACGCCGGTGCAGGTTTCCATATTCTTCTAGTTTCAGTCTTTGTCAGAGAATTATCAGAATATTAGTTCTCCGAGCTAAAATGATCAGGAATCAGGTAAATTACGTTGCACTTTTACAACCTCACTCATCTCCCTTGTTGCGTTTCAAACCTTGAGGCATCTTGAAGCAGTATTCTGTCTTGTTTCAAAGTATTTTTGTTTGGTTTTGCACCATTGTGTTTATTCCTTTAGTAAATATCAACACATCCTATATGGATATTATATCATGTAAATGCAATATTGCATTATTTCATTATTGAATTGTTTGGTCTTTTTTGATGTATATGAATTTTATATTGTACTGCAATGTTGTGGAAGAGCCCAACTGGGGACTGGAGTTGAGAATTAGCACTAGCTATAAACTCTACATGCATAACATCAGCTGCAAGCTTGTATCTATGTTTGACTGCATTGTCCCTGTCAAATAAATAAATAAATAAATACAAAAATGATTTTCATCGTGCGACAGCTACAAGAACAGTGCCTTGACTGGACAGAAGGGTCTGACAGCATCAACAGGAAGGACCTGGACTATCAATGATCCCATCAGATCATTCTGCTCTTATATGAAGGCGTGACCAGACCGGACCTCACTGGTGGAGAGACAATGACGTAAAGCTCCAGTCTTCTTCTACATACTTTTAAGGTGCATGTTGCCCAACGTAGTTCAGATTAGTTTAGATCTGATATTGATTAGCTGGCTTCCTCTTTGACCTTTGCCCCCTTAATGTCAAAACTAAGCCTGTCATTTGTCTATTACCTATTTACTGTACAGTGAGCGAAAATAACCGAGTCAAATTCCATGTCTTGTCTGGCCTGACCTGGCCAAATAAACATGATTCTGATTCTGATTCTGATTGCTGACGACTGCACACTCTCTGCTCACGAGGACTCAGCTGTAGGACACCTGATGTTTGAGTTCTTCTCAGAAGTGTAGAAACTGTTTGGTCTGACGAGACTGAAGTACTCCATCAGCTCATGCAAAACCCCCATCCTCCTCCACCAACTATCACCTCTGACGGCATACAGCTTGTAAACAGAGAGCTTCAAGTATCTGGGACACCCATCTTTCATGATGGCTCCCTGCATAAGGAAATCATTGGGTTTAGCAAGGCCTTGGCCTTGGTCCTGGTTCTGCTTGGTCCTGGTTTAGCAAAGCAAGCCAGAAAGGCTTAAAACCCGAGTACTGAGCCAGCATAACACACCCAAAAACATAGCTATGGATATACAACGCTCTGGTTCTTCTTTACTCTCATATGGCGCTTTTAAACTAATACCTACGGTACTCAGCGCGACTCGACTCGACACGCCCCCGTTTTGCGCTTTTACACTATGGGTCGAGGTGGGTGGAGGGTGCCGAGTTGATACTTTTTCTGTATCAATTCTGCCGAGGTTCTAAGCGTGCTGAGTCGGCTTGCATCAGACATCATTACACTACAGGCCACTGATTGGTCAGGGGGCGGGGCCGTCAGACGTTTGAATCAGGAAGCGGGGAATCAGCGCAAGAGCAGCTCACGGCTTCCTCATTTTATTTAACAGGCGATGGCAGCACAAACGTCTGTTTGGTGATCCAACTCTGAGGTGCAGATGTTCATAAACCTGGTGGCTGAGGAGAGAATTAAAAAGGGATCTAGACGGGCGATAAGGAACGACCAGATCTACCAGGTGCTCGGTCACTTCTCAGCCGCTCGCGGCTCCCAGCTGACTTTTCATCAGCGCCGAGACAAACAAACAAAAAAGCTTCTCTCACTATCATTTTTTAACTTGATATAGAACACAAGTCACAGACCCAGCAGCACATTTATCATCTCCTCCATGTTCTACATCTTTAGTGTTGTTGTCTTCTTCGTTTAGATACACAATGAAATACGTCACAGCAGCTTCGCTCCCACTTCTCATCTGTGTGTCTAAAAAGAAACAAGGGCAAGGTGAGTGGAGGCGAGTCGCGCTGAGTAGGTACTAGTATAAAAGCGCGAACAGACAATGAACTCAGCTCTTTGCTTCATACTCGGCTTACGATGTCAGAAACAAGTCACCAACCCGGAAATCCTGGACTGAGACCCCCCCACCCCACTACAATACAAAGTCACCACTCCTTCAAGGGATGGGCAGGGCTTCTGATCTGCATCGGGGAGTAGCACAGATGCCCAACGTGAGGGGAGCTTGGACGGAGATACTGGCAAAGGAGACCAGAGAAGCAGAACCAGGACCACGACCACTCGTCATGGGAGCTCGAGGACTCTGTTGCAGACCAGGTTTCCCACACAGCAGCCTCCAACAGACATGGCAACACAGACTCATCCCTGCCTGGGAGCAACGTCATGGTGAAGCCACCCAGGGACCACAACCTCAGACCTCCAGGGTTCCCCCTGCTTCAGACCCGGCGGAGTCACCTACGAGCCCACGGAGCTGTTAAAACCTTTAAAACTGATGCTGCGATTCTAAAATGGTGCAGTTCTTTAATTACTTTTACCTAGACTGCAGAGGATGGAGTAAATCTTTGCTCGAATCTTCTCCGACACTTCCAGCACGGCTGCATTCTGCACGTTTGCAGGAAGTGACAAGCCGCCGTCGTCCCTGTGGAAAGGCCGGGAGATCGGCATCTGGGGATCTTAGAGACAAGAAGACAAAACAAAGCAGAGGGACATTACAGATGTGAAATGTGATATTAAATATGCACTGTGAAAGAAGTAAAGCTTTATACATGTTTATTTAAATGCTTTTCAAAAGGTTCAAAACTCTCATGTGAGGTGCATGATTGATTAGATAAATAAATATATATATATATATATACTCAAAGCCTCCAGAGATTTTTCTTCTCAAAACAACGTTCTGCTGCTGCGAGCATTAAATGCACCTGCAGACTCCAGCACAAATCAACCCAGCCGTGCATCTATTCCCACGGGGGGGTGTTCACAGGGAAACATCCTCCAACTATTTGTGCTGCTGTGGCAGTACCTGTGTAAGTGACGGAGGAAGGAAACCAAGAACAGCAGCGTAGGTGGGAAAGGAGGGAGAGGGAGGCTCTTACAGCAAACATCGGCTGTCACTGGAGTTATTTGAGTTATATGTTATCTGCAAATGGGAATGAGAAGTCGGCAGGAACACATCCACCTAACTCCTTTCTCAGTCAGCTGTGATGCTGATTAATATCAACTTTACATTCTTTCTTACTAAGTATCCTTATTTCAAGTGTCGCTACTGAAACAACATTGGAAACGAGCTGAAATGAGGACTAGCCGAGCTTCGCTATGACCAGCCCCCGGTGGTCAGGCGATGAACTGCAACTTTTCTTACTTCTGCTTCAACTCAGAAGTTTAAACATTGCCACTTAAATCTAACAGCTTCTAACAGTTTTTGAGTGATCTTCTTCTTCTCCTTTCAGCTTTTAACTTCAGGGATCACCACAGCGAATCAGTTCCCTCCATCTGAGCCTGTCTTCTGCATCCTCTTCTCTGACCCCAACTACCTTCATGTCCTCTTTCACTACATCTATAAACCTCCTCGTTGGTCTTCCTCTGGGCCTCCTGGCTGGCAGTTCAAAACTCAGCATCCTCCTACCAATATATTCACTAACTCTCCTCTGGACATGTCCGAACCATCTCAGTCTGGCCTCCAAGACTTTATCTCCAAAGTCTCTAACATGTGCTGTCCCTCTGATGTTCTCATTCCTGATCCTATCCAGTCTGATCACTCCTATAGAACCTCAGCCTCTTCATCTCTGCTGCCTCCAGCTCTGCCTCCTGTCTTTTCCTCAGTGACACTGTCTCTAGACCAAACAACATCGCTGGTCTCACCACAGTTTTCTACACCTTTCCTTTCATTTTAGCCGAAACTCTTTTATCACACAACATACCTGACACTCTCCATTGCTCTGAACTGTTGACCCCAAGTACTTAAAATCCTCCACCTTCTCTATCTCTTCTCCCTGTAACCTCACTCTTCCACTTGGGTTCTTCTCATTCACACACATAAACTCCGTCTTGCTGTGGCTAACCCTCATTCCTCTCCTTTCCAGGGCAAACCTCCACCGCTCTAGCTTCTCCTCCACCTGTTCCCTGCTCTCACTACAGATCACAATGTCATCTGCAAACATCATAGTCATAGTCATGGTGATTCCTGTCTAACCTCGGCTGTCAGCCTGTCCATCACCATAGCAACAAGAAGGGGCTCAGGGCTGATCCCTGATGTAGTCCCACTTCCACCTTGAACTCCTCTGTCACACCTACAGCACACTTCACCACTGTCTTACAGTCCTCATACATGTCCTGCACAGCTCTAACATACTTCTCTGCCACTCCAGACTTCCTCATACAATACCACAGTTCCTCTCTGGGCACCCTGTCATAAGCTTTCTCCAGATCTACAAAGATACAATGCAGCTCCCTCTGAACTTCTCTATACTTCTCTATCAACATCCTCAGACCAAATACTGCATCTGTAGTCCTCCTTTTTGGCATGAAACCATACTGCTGCTCACAGATGCTCACTTCTGTCTGAGAGTTGTTGAGTCATGATCAAAGTAAAACGACTCTTTTGTGGTTCCTAATTAATATTAATATGTTACAAAACCACATAATATGGGACATTTAGTCTATAAGCTTTAAGTTTAATAGTATTAAATATAGTATTATAGTATTAAATGCTTTTGCATGTGTATATCAGTCCCACTGTTGTGGACATTTATTATCAGGCAATATTATGACCTGACTGGATCACATGACAACTATTAGTTGCAACTGTGGATTCCTACACGTTTAAACAGCAAAAACAATAAATAAATAATTAAAATAATGTAGGCATTCATTCCCATTTGGTGTTGAGGCTGTGGGCTGACCTGCGATCCTCCCACGATGGTCCCTTCCTACACCCAGCTCCTCCTCCTCCTCCCTCCACAGCTGCAGCAGGACTCCGGCGGCCGTCTGACCGCTGGCATCCCTCCAGCTCATGATGTGAGGCAGAGCTTTTGGGTTGTCACATAGATCCAGCAGGATGGAGAGCACGGTGCTCTGCACACATCTGGGGCTCGTCTGCCGAGAACACCCAGAAGGTTTTGTTTAGATTTCCCTCAAGTTCATTTGGACGACGTGTGACAACAAATATCTACTACAGAGCAGGATTACTTACTAGCAGTTGCTAAAAAAAATTTATTTTAGCAACTGCAGCAGAAACAGCTACTTACACCAAGTAAGTCAAGAAGAAGAAATGCTCCTTCTTTAGCCAAGAAATAGTCTTCTGTCATATAGCAGTCCACAATACACGACCTGAGGGGATAAACACATGGAGAGGGGATGCTGAACGCATCATCATCATCGTACATCACGTATAAATGCTGTGGTTTAACAGGATGCCAGTTGACTCTGTCACCTGTTGATCAGGTCCACTTGCCACATCCCATTGTCTTAATGTTTTTCAATGTTATTGTATTTATATTTAGGGTATTGTACATAATTATTGTACTGATTTTATGCAATTTTACACAACGTTGTTTTTTATTTCTAGCACTTCCCTTCCCCTCTCCCCTCAAAGTGCTTATGCTCTTTGTTCACGCTGTATTTGTAAATAAGAATTTGTTCTTATATTGCTTGCCTGGGTAAATAAAGGTTAAATAAAAAATAAAAAAAATACCACACGCAGTTGATGGTGGAGAGGATGAGCTTGTTGTGACCCAGACCGCTGTAGAACTTTCCGGAGCCTTTCCTGAGGAAGTGAAGGGCCATGTCGGCCCCCGTTGACCCAAACAGGTCCTGAAACACACACACACACACACACACACACACACACACACACACACACACACACACACACACACACACACACACACACACACACACACACACACACACACACACACACACACACACTATGTTTACTGTAATACAGGAAACAACACAGAAAGGCTCAATCAATACTTGGATTCAGTAAAAACTTTATTCTACTCCTTTATGTCTTAATCTGTTCTCCTGGTCTTGATTGAACTTTTAAAATCTGTTCATCCTCTCTCTCTCATCCCTCAGTTCTTCCAGCTCTATCTGAAAGATGGAGCGGCTCAGCCTTGTTCTTGATCTAACCTGGGGTCTGTTAGTCTGACATCTTTGAGACCCTGAACCGCCTCATCAGACTCCTTATGAAGCAGAGGAGCATCTCCTCCAGGTTGCTCACTCGTTTTGGGGGATAAGCCCAGATATCCTTATGTGGAATGTTTCAGCTTTTTATGTTGTGATTATGGTTTATGTTCATGTTGTAATGTTGTATGTATGTACTGATGGTTTCTTGTTGCTGGACTCGCTAGACCACTTATTACAAGGCAAATTTACCTTTGTGTTCATAAAGTAGAGCTGAACTGAACTGTTCGAAATTCTGTCCATTTAATGTTTGCTGTGGTCGTACAAACCCTAAACCCACAAAACACTAAACATAACTGGACTTTTTCGGCAATTCAAAACATTGATTATGATATGTACAGGAAGGAAACCCTGGTAGCAAAATATGAGTAAATCAACATTGAAATATGGTCAGGCAGAAATGTTGAATCCAGTTGTGGCCTGGTCGGCGACAAGAAGAACATGTTGATTAAACATTGATTATTTGTATTTATTTATTTATTTAAGAGGGACAACGCACATTAATTGACATGAGCACTTGAGTCCATCATGTAAATGTGCCAGAATTAACCATACAGGCTAATTTACACATTTGCATTAGAACTGGATGATTGATTGATGGCGGATCCACCATCAATCGTCCACTTTAACCAAAAACCCACCTTTTTGACCATAATTCAACATCGATTTAACATCTTTTGCTATCTGGGAAGGTATATACATAAATGTGCAACGTACTGTCAGGTAAACAGTCGGTGTGCAGTAGTAAAGTCTATCTTCCTGAGTCTGGTAGGGTTCAGGTGAAAAGCCTAACTACTTCTTCTCAGTTCAAGTCAATATTGGCTGTTCAAAACTAAACTCGTCTCAAGGTACTTTACATCAAAGGCACTTACAGTTTACAGAGTTAAAGCCAGTCCAATTGGGTCTAATTATGTCCATGTCACATTTCAATTCAGGCCAACTGTTTGCAATCCAAGTCATTATCCAAGTCGTTTCGAGCGAGGGCAAAAAAGAGATGAGAACTATAAAAACTATATAACTATTTATACAATAACTATTTTCATGCGAGACGAGTATATACAGGACATGACAAGGTAGAACAGGGTCCCAAACATAAATGAGGAGCTGGTTCCACAAGACAACAGATAACTCCCATCATGCTTTGGGAAATTCTAGCAACCACATGTTAAATGAAGTTTCAGCGTTGTTGGGAAGATATGGAAGATACAACAAGTTCCTGAAGTTAAGATGGAGCTTGGCTCTTAAAAGGATTTATGTATTATTATTTAACAGCAATCTCACTCTCCATCTTTCCCTCACTCGTGAACAAGACCCCGAGATACTTGAACTCCTCCACCTGAGGCAGGACTTCTCCACCCACCCGGAGAAGGCACGCCACCCTTTCCCGATGGAGAACCATGGCCTCGGTTTTGGAGGTGCTGATTCTCATCCCTGCCGCGTCGCACTTGGCCTCAAACCGCCCCTGAAGGTCCTGGTCCGATGAAGCCAACAGGATAACATCATCCGCAAAAAGCAGAAACGACATCCTGAGGTCCCCGAACCGGATCCCCTCCGGCCCCTGGCTATGCCTAGAAATCCCGTCCATAAAAATTATGAACAGGACCGGTGACAAAGGGCAGCCCTGCCAGAGTCCAACATGCACCGGGAACAAGTCTGATCTACTGCCGGCAATGCGAACCAGACTCCTGCTCCAATCATACAGAGACCGGACAGCCCTTAACAGAGGGCCCCGGACTCCATACTCACTGGCCCCCCCACAGAATGACACGAGGGACACGGTCAAATGCTTTCTCCAGATCCACAAAACACATGTCGAGAGGTTGGGCAAACTCCCCCCGGAAGAGCTGGAGGAAGTGTCTGGGGTGAAGGAAGTCTGGGCATCTCTGTTGAGACTGCTGCCCCGCGACCTGGTTCCGGATAAGCGGTGGAAAATGGATGGATGGATGGATGGATGGATGGATGGATGGATGGATGGATGGATGGATGGATGGATGGATGGATGGATGGATGGATGGATGGATGGATATTTGACAGCAAGTCAAGGAAGGGAAATATGAAGAAGTATGATCAGTCCCGTAAATCTTCATCAGAGCTCTCTGTGCAGTTCTCACATGCACCAACAAAGTTGGGAGACTTCTGCTTTTACCTTTCTGTCGGTCGCACACAGCTCTAACAGGATCATCTGAATATCTGACATGGTCTCCACAGTCACAGCGTCGTCCTCCTCAGACCTCGCCTCCATCTGCATCAGAATCCCTGAGGAAACACGACATCCCTGACTGTGCTGGATTTACTTACGAGAGCATCTCTCCGTCTGCTCGGCTGGTTTAAACATCAGTTACCCAGCAGCTGGTGGATGACTCCCTGATTTCTCAGATCCCGGTTTACAGACTCCTCACGCTGAGATGTTACGGCTCTCAGGACTCGGATGCAGTACTGCATCAGAGCCGTCCTCCCGCCGCCGCCTCCAGGGCCGAGGACCAAGTCATCATCTGAAATGTAGAGGGGAAGATGAGAAACAATCGTTGCTGTTTGTTCCACCTTATTCTTGTTTACATCCATAAACCAATGGCTGAAAGTTCCAAGGTCAAAATATGCGGCTAAATTCTGACCTCAGCATTTTTAAATTTAGGCTAAAAACCACCTATTTAAGATGCTTTTAACACCCAGTAGTGTGATGAAACTTTTATCTGATTAGATTTGATTGTATTTTATTGTTTTATTGTTTTTAACGTTCCTTATTTACCCTCCTTTGTAATACTTGCTGTAAAGCACTTTGGCACATCGAATGGCAGTTGAAAAGTGCTGTATAAATAAATTACATTACATTACATTACATAAAAACATGACAAAAAAAAACAAAAAAGGTTAGATCACATGCGTTTGCATGTCACTTTAGTGAATTAGGGCTCGCACCATCAGACTGGCAAACAGCTTCATCCACCAGGCCGTCAGGAAGCTGAACTCTCTCCCCACTCTCCCACTCCTCCGCCTTAAAACATTTAAAAACATTTTTAAACAATTTGTATATAATATTTTAACTATTTAATTTAATTTTAATCTGCTTGCACTATTATTTTTATCTTATTTATTTTATTTTTATTTATTTTATGTCAGACAAGAGGGAAACATACTTTCGATTTCTTGTATTTTATGAAAAATTCTCAATAAAGTTGACTTTGACTTTGACTTTTGACTTTGATTAGAGTAACTTGTGTCCACGAGTTGAAGGATTTAAGGCGTAAAAGTGCTCCTGTAAAAGTTTCTGAAGTTTATTTCATTTTTAACTTTACATCTCAGCCCATTATGAGTTATCTGCGTAAGATTTGTTGATTTTGGTGCTAAATTTACTTAAACCGACCGTTTCTTTTAGAAGTTTTGATGATTTAGAAATATAATCAAACTGTCCTCAGATATAAAAAGATATTAAAATATTTAAAGTATTAAAAAGGAATTTGCAAGCATCATTGAATTTTAGGAGATTGGAAGAGTTCAAGATGAAGCACCTTAATGTAAATTCAAGTAAAACTATTTAAAGACTTGAAGTCTGTTTATTTTTGGGTGTAAACATTTTAAAAATTTGATTTAGCCTTTATTTATCCAGGAAATGAAAGATCTCTTCTTCCAGGGAAATCTCGACGTAGCTGTATTGTGAATTATATTGAAAGCAGTTAAGGGATTCTCACATGGTCTATTCATTTTAGTCCTCAAAGATTAAATACAGTTACAGTTATGAATTAAAACATCTTGTGGAGAAATATTCAATGTCAACACTGATGGAGTCTCCAGAACCAGAAGAGTCTCAAGTATCTTAGCAACCGTCGGAGGACTCTGTTTGTGTGACCTCGGCCTTCAGAAAGCACAGACGAGTGTCTCTGACCTGTTCTGACACACCAGTCTAGCAGGAGCAGCAGGCACGTGTTTCCCTGACTGGACTTGTAGTCGTCCAGCATGAGGGGGGCGATGCTGGCGAGGGTGGCGAGCGCCTGCAGCTGCAGCTTCTCCTGCTGGACCGGGGACCAATGACCGGAACCTGGGGGGGGCTCTGACGAGACGCCGGGCGGCTTTATGAGCTCCAGGAGCGCCGTCATGACTTGTTCTTCTTTACAAAGCTAGAGAACGAGAAGAGTCAGCCTCACACGTCTGATTCAACCGTAAACAGCATCGACGGAGAGAGGGCGACCCACCTGCAGGCCATCGACGTCTCGGCACATGAAAACCAGCAGATTCAACAGCAACTTCTGCATTTTCAAGTCCTCGTTGCTGCATGTGACCTTGGAGTTGTGGGCCGAGGAGCTGTGGGGTTTCGCTGAAACATCAATGGAACATTTTAGTCTCAAAAAAGAGTTTTGGACTCGATAATAAACAGGAAAAACTGAAATCTGTAAAGAAGAGAAGCCTTACGCTCTTTACGTGTGAACAAATCCACAAGATGTTTGGCAAACAAAGTTTCCTGAGAATCACAAACGTGTTTATTTAGACAAACTGCGGTGGCAAACGTGACTGACAGCTGAAGACGACACGTTATCAGTTCTTTGAACGCCCTGCACTCACCGTGAGCAGCGAGTTGGAGTCTTCAGCGACATGAGTCGCGATCACGAGTAAATCATTTCTGAGCTGGAGATCGGAGGGTTGGGAAGCGCTCAGCAGCAGCTTGTGAAATGCTACCTGGAGAGATCTGACACGTAGACAAATAGGGAGACATTTAGTTCTCCTCCGATGCTTTTTATGTTGTCTTAAACCAACGGGAGGTACGTACATGATGCAGCCTGTGTTGCTGAGCTGGGCCCTGGCCTCCTGTTGGCCTTTCTCCAGCAGGTTACAGAGGATTTCAGAGGAGTAGGAGAGAACTTTACCAGACGGATCAGGTTCAATCATGTGAAGGCAGATCGTCTCTGCTCCTCGTCCTTGCAGTATGGAAGCGCAGTCTGTAGTTGTGCAGTAATCAGGAGAAGTAACGATAAAACGACTGTGTGACTTTTACACTTAATATCCCTGATGTCTAATTAGCATTATGAAAATGGCAATGACAATGAAGTGAAATATATTACATTTGCGGATGATACAAACCTGTTCTGTTCAGGACCAGACATTAAAGAATTGTTTAAAATAGCAGAGAGGGAGTTGATCATGTTAAAAAAATGGTTTGATATCAATAAATTATCATTAAATGAAAATAAAACAAAATGTATGGTGTTCGGTGGTGTTATAACTAATTGTGAAATAAAATTGAAACTAGTCGGAATTAAAAGAGTATATGAAACAACATTTCTGGGAGTAATTATAGATCATAAACTATGTTGGAAGCCACATATTGATTACATTAGATGGGAAATTGTCAAGATCTATTGGTATTATTTACAAAACAAGGACAAAAAATGTCTGTTGGACAAAAAATGTTTGGACATATTGTATTTCTCTCTTATAATGACAAACATGTCATATTGTGTGGGGATTTGGGGAAACACATACAGAACTTATATAGACCCTATAGTTAAACTCCAGAAAAGATTTATAAGAACAATAAATAAAGTTTCTTATTGTGATACTACTAATAAATTATTTATAGAGTCAGGCACATTAAAATTCATAGATATTGTTTATTTAAAAACATTAGAATTATTATTTCGAGTTAAGAATGAAAGCGTTCCTACTTGTATTCAACATTTCTTTAGATTAAAAGAAGCAAATTATAATTTAAGAAGGCTATGGGTGTTTGAAACATGTTATGTGAGGACTAATGTTAAATACAGATGTGTTTCATTTTTGGAAGTCAAATTATGGAATGGACTTTGTGATGAACTGAAATTATGTAGGTCTCTGTTGAGTTTTAAAAATATATTGAAAGAAAAGGTAATGAAGGATTACAATGCAAAATGATTTGAATATAATTTAATTGTGCAGAGCAATTTAGAGTAAATTTTCTTTTCTTTTGTATTACTGATAAACTGGGTTATATTTTGGAAGGTACAGGATGGGTAAAGATAAGCTTTGGCTTCAGCCTCCTCCTTTTTCGGTTACACAGAGTTTGTGTGTTATTGTTTATTGTGTGAAACTGATTAGTGTAAATATGTATGATCATGTTTTGTCAGTTACATGCACACAAGTTAAGTTGCATATAATGTAATGTAACCAAAATAAACTATTCATTCATTCAAAATTCAGTGATTTAGGATGCCCCCCCTGCACTGCATGAACAGTGAAATGTGTTGCTGACCAGACGAGCTGGAGAGAATCTGAAGTGTCTCCAGGAGCTGCAGCCGGATGCCGGGCTGGTTCTCCAGGGTGACCATGGAGAGGAGCAGCGTTTTTCCCAGGTCACTTTGCTCCAGCACCTGCAGCCTGAAGCCCCGAGAGGTCGGCTGGAGCCCTGCAGAGGCAGAGCGGGAACGTCACCCAGCAGGACAACGAGGGAGGAGTTAACAGCAAGAAAAGCTCAACAAAAGAAGGAAAAATGCATCATTACATTTAGTCAAGTGCCTCTTTAATGGATTTAAAGGAACAATGATCATAGAAATTGTATAAAAATGCTGAAAATTAAGATGATGTCTGAACTTAATTACAAAGAAGAGAAAAACATCCACATGGTGACGTGGATTCATTTAAAAGCAGTAATATTTTTGAGAAGGTTTGTACCATCGAGAAGCTGCGCTGGAGCCTTGCAGCTGAAGAAAGACTTGACAGATTCAACAACATGGTGCTTCACGTCAGCGTCCGACACCCTCATCAGATACGCTGCCGACAGACACACATCCGTCCCGGAGACTTGTCATCATTACTTTCCACAGCAAATACACTCTGCACGCATAATTAACTGATGTAAAATGTTTCTTTAAGACCAAGACAGATGTGGGGGGGAGTAGTGCTGAATATAATTAGGTCTTCAAAGACCAGAGATGTACCATCATGCTGCATTTTCTGTACTGTGGTGCATGTCTATGGAGCTAGAACAGTCTCAATATTCACAAATGCACAGGATGATTTACAAGTCTGTAGGACAAGATTCACAAATGTATTTCTGATGCTACACACAAATATAACCTGATTTACAGACGGCTTGTGGTCTGTGGACTTCTCTGCATTTGTGTGTGAATTTTGAGACTCTCTTGACTTTCCTCAACCCACAAATGTATTTTTTTTAATACAGAATGACCTGCAACCAATCAGATATCTTCCTTGTTTCAGCCAATAATAAGAATGATCTCCTCATAAACCAATCACATTAAGCCATTCAAAGTGAACTATATACATGTGAATTTCAGTCAGTTCAACATGACTTCCAGCCAGAACAGCGGAGTGATGAGTGAAACATCTAATTTAATATGTTTGGTTACTTAATTTTCTTGTTTGTTACGAGAAGTTGTTTAGTTATTAATCTCAATCGCTTTAATTGTGCAACTACCAATACAATCCACACATTATTGTAGTGGCGGTTGTCCATGCAGGGGCACTCTCAGGTGGGATGGTGCAGGGACTCATGGGATGCCATATTCCTTTGTATGTTTCCTTCACTAACTATGGGTTTATATTTCTGGTTATGCCATTTTGTTTTTTTATTTATGTTTGGTCTCCCAGTTGCGATAGTTTTTATAGGTGATGTTCTGGTTGCTGGTACAATATGAGTGAGATGGGTGTAGCAGCTAATGATATGTCTCTGTGTTGTTATTGCTTGAATTGTGAATGTTGTCCTGTGCATTTGTGAATATTGAGACTGTTCTAGCTCCATACATGTCTCCTCGGTGCATCTACAAGTGAGAGAGTGGAACTGCACTGAATTAGAGCCACAACTCTATGGGATATGTGGATGCAGCTCTAAAGATCACGATACCACTGAATTGAATTGAAACCTACCCAGGGACTACAGGTGGAAAATAACAATCCAATCTGCTATAACCTGGCACAATTCATATTCCTTTGTTGTGCAAGATTAATGTTGTATTGTGAACTGTCCCTGTCTTGAAATAAATAAAAAATAATAATAATTGAATGAAAAACACCATCAATTGCACCCATGTTTGAATGTCTTCTGGCATCAAATAGCTATTCATGGAAATATCTTCACAAGGTGAGCACGTACCCATGTGAGAGAGGAAGTCTGTTGCATCCTGAGCATAGTCCAACTCATCCGACACCCTCTCCTTCAGGAAGGGAAGCCTGAGAAGAAGCACAGCAACGCTGCCGTGATCACATGATCTCATCACAACAAAAACTGTTGATCCGTCAGCTTGAAGTGTCCACATTTCTTACCCGCAGATTTTAAGTGCTTCACACAGAATGGGAACAAATTCAGGATGTTCCTTCACCTTCTCAGCACAGATGTTGAGCACTTGCGCTATGCCTTTTAACTCCCTCAAAAGCTTGAAATACTTTAAGGAATTTTACTGCATTGATGAAATTATTTTCTTCATCTGAAGCTAGAAAAATCTGTTTGAGGGCCGAGCGGGGGATTCAAGCCTCACTAACTGAGGTTAAGGGGAAAATGCTGATGGAGATGCAAATGGAAAATGGGACTCATGGGACCAATGTTTGCTCTGCTCTGCTTGCATGGGACCTATTTCTATCTCCATCACCGTGTCAGGGGACATGCCTAAATAGCTGAGAGAAACAGAAAAGATTAAATCCAGTAGAAAGGATACAAAGCCGGCCTGGTGTCTCTTCAGTAGTTTCTTCAAGACAAAAAGGTGCTTCTCCTTAAAGGTTGTCTTTGGATAAATTAGAAAGATTAATTGCAGCAAGATTTTAATGACACAAAAAGTTAAGCCATATGCAAGTTTAACTCACAGTCAAAGGATCCTCAAGAAGACGAATGACCTTACTGAGGTCAAGCCTTTTAGTACTGACCTGTTGAGAAATCACCCGGCAACGCTTTTTATATGCACAAGCTTAGATAGATACACTTACAGATACAGATAACCCACAATAAAGCAAGCAGAAAGTCAGCTTTATGATGCACAATGGACCTCCAATGTGTTAGAATGTCAAAATTGAAATGCCTTTTTTATTTAAGATGTTTTTGGCTGCACTTTAAAATTTGTTTCCTGGATTTTTTTGATTTTTTCCCCCTCTTTTAATCAGTGTTTAGTGCCCTGAAAGGGGCCTTAAATAAATGTAATGTTTTATCATTATTATTATTATTATTATTATTATTATTATTATTATTATTATTATTATTATTATTATTATTATTATTATTATTATTATTTATTTATTTATTTATTTATTTATTTATTTATTTATTTATTTATTTATTCATTTATTTATTAATATATTGTCTTTATTTGAGAAAAATTATAGTTTAATATGATTTATTTTGTAGTGGCCACTCACTAGCAGGACACTGTTTAGTTTCAGTAGGTTAGAATTCACAAGAATCTAGCCGTTATTAATGATGACGATGAGTTTTCAGTTAGTGTTCTGTTACCGTTGGTTACAGGCGGTTGAAACGAGAAACTGAAATAAACAACATTATCATTATGGCCACTTTTTTTTAATTAAAATAATTTTGACTTTTTATTAGATAGATTAAAAAAAAGATTTAAAATATTTGAAAACATTAAAATGAAAGATGGAGCCTTCACAGGAGATAAACTCATTGATAAGTGTAATGCTGAGTGCATATAAATCTAACATCAAATGTACCAAAGTGATCTCCAGGTTTTATGAGAGTCTTATGGAATGCAAAGGCAATTCAACATATGTGAAATCGAAATGGGAAGAAGAATTGAATGTGGAAATTTCATCAGAAGAATGGTATGACATGTGTATATTCCAACATACTTCCACAAGCTCACACCAATGGAGAGTGTTTAATTGGAAAAATTTAATTCGGTATTTTATAACGCCTAAGATCCAAAGTAAAAAATCATCAACATCTTATCCTTGTTGGAGATAATGTGGTTCTTTAAATGCACATCATGCTCATATTTTTTGGAATTGCGAAAAAGTTAAATTTTTCTGGAAAGATGTACATTCAGTTTTGACAAAAGTACTTGGGTATAAGATTCCATTAACATGTACTGTCTTATACTTGTGTCACATTACAACGGTAGTGCAGGCAGAGGATCGCTGGTTGGTTAAGACTCTCCTTACAGCTACTAGGAAAACCATCACTAGAAGCTGGTATAAACCTGAATCGCCTACTCTAAAACAGTGGCTGGATATTATTAAATATGGACGATGGAAAGACTGACTCATATCCTGGGTTTGAGGGAAGGGCTATTTGAGAAGAGATGGCAAAAGTGGACATTTTATCTACAGAAAGCAACCGCAGTTGAATTGTTTTGATATTGGATATTGGATATTATGAATGCAACACCCATACAACTTGTGATACATACCACTGATTTTGGTCAAACCACTTGTGATGTGTTCATGGTCATCTAGACTATATATCACAAAACAGTAATTATTAAAAAATCATATATATGGGCATATATATGGGCTGATTTAAAAATCATATATATGGGCTGATTTAATGTGGTTTAATGAATTCAACACCCATAAAACTTGTGATACATACCACTGATTTTGGTCATATTGCTTGTGATGTGTTCATTGTCATCTAGACTATATATCACAAGAGAGTAATTATTATAAAATCATATTATGGGCTGATTTAATGAGGTTTAATGAAAACAATCGGTGTTATGTAGCACAAGTTTTATGGGTGTTGAATTCATAATATCCAATATCCAATATCAAACCAATTCAACCGCGGTCAGAAAGCATAAGGATGCGGACCTCTTTTTTTCTTTATCTTTTCTTTTTTTGGATAGATTATTAATGTGCTAACCCACAACTTTATGTTTCTGTTTTTCTACGTTTTATTTGTTTGTTTGTTGCACGGTGAATATACAGATAATTTTTGTAATCTGGTAAAAATGTGCAGTTGTAATAACCTGAAAATCCAATAAAGACAAAAAAAAACAAAAAAAAAAACATTAAAATGGGATCAGTACTCAGTATGGACAGATATCCAGAGGTCGGCTATCGGGACATCTCTAAAATAATGTTAAGTAAGTAGATTAGTTTATCTCTTGGTGCTCCTACCAGACTGATAGCAGGGATGTCCGTGTTTCTCCTGTGGACCGTTTTTCCTGAATCCATCCTCAAGAGTGGAAACACTTTCCCGTCTCAGCGTGTTAAAAAGCAGCTCATTTGAATATTGTGGCAGGATGAAACTCGACTCCAGAGGTTGGAAAACTGGACTTTATTCCACACGACGGAATCTCAACTGACTACAGAAACTAACAGCTGACAACTGACACAGAACACGCGTTGCTCAGCAACCATAAAATGCCCCGTGGCCACGCCCCCTTCCCAACAGACCTGACGGTGCGAGCCCATAGATCCATGGTGCGAGCATAGTACTCGAGTTGTAAAAAAAAAAAAATCAGGGGGGATGGTGGATTTTATCATATGGGGACAGATAATTTGTGCTGATTACAAATAATATAATATATTACAAATAATAGCACTGACCAAAACACCTGCAGAAATACTGCAGGAATGACATAGCAGCAGTTACAGTAAATGCAGCCTTCTGTAAGCTTTAAATATCCACTGGGCTTACATCAAATACATCAAAACACAACAATAAAAAACAGTTTTCTGAACTTATCAATATGCCTCTGTCCTTCATAGGATAAGTAAAATGGATCACTGCAAAAACTCAAAATATTAACAAGAATATTTGTCCTATTTCTAGTTAAAATGTCTCATTTTAGTAAAAAGATCTCATTACACTTAAAACAAGACTCATCACTGGAAAAAACAACAATTTTCACCTGTTTCAAGTAGATTTTCACTTAAAATAAGTAGAAAAATCTACCAGAGGAACAATATTTATTTGCTTGTAATAAGAAGATGGTGTTATTTTTCTGGTGATGACTCTAAATGTTGAAATAGCATTAATACCACATTCATTGATGAAATGACATAAGGGATGGAAAGGGGGGGTGGCAGTTTTACAGGGGGGATGATTTGGACCGTTTTTATTTCAGGGGGGGTGCCATACCCCCTCATCCCCCCTCAAATCGAGTACTGTATATATATATATATATATATATATATATATATATATATATATATATATATATATATATATATATATATATATATATATATATATATATATATATATATATATATATATATATATATATATATATATATATATATATATATATATATATATATATATATATATGTATATATATATATATATATATAAAGGCCTGTTTATATCTATGGGTGCGAGGTCCGTAATTGTGTCCGACACAATATTGTCCTCACTCAGGATTTAGTTTGATGTCGGTTTAAAATAAAAACCATGTAGAGGGGATAACAACAAGGTAAATTTAATAGAAATGTAACTTCGGTTTTTTTGTTGTCACCAACAACAATCAAGACCTAACGCAGGGAGCCTGAAGCTCTGTTGCCATGGTTACTGCGTGACACGCATGGAGAGCGACGCCCACTTCCGATGAAAACAGACTGCATAGAATTTTCTCACAACAATAAAAGACAATTTTCTTGACTTTTATAAGAACATGGTAAATGTAGTATAACATTTAATTTCGGTTAAATTTGGTTAACTTCTGCTTTCATTCTATATGCCATTTATGACAGCACTGTGATCATCTTGTTTCCATGAATAGAATAGAATAGAATGGAATAGAATAGAATAGAATAGAATAGAATAGAATAGAATAGAATAGAATAGAAGACTTTATTTATCTCCCAGAGGAGAAATTCAGTCGTGCAGCAGCCAAAACACACACACGCTTTATACAAATTTTTTTAAATAGAAATAACCAATAAATAGTTAAATAATAAAAAGAGCAATATAAAAAGTAGAAAAAGAGTATGTACAAGAGAGAAAAAAAAATAGTAAACACCAAAAAAAAAAAGGATAATATTTACAAAAAATGTACAAATATTTTCAAAAATACTTGAGGTATTTGAGGTATTTACTGGTTATTGCACTTATAAAGAGGCAGGTTTATTGCACATGGGTGGCTACAGTTGGTTATTATGAGATTCTTAATAAAAAAATTATCACAAAACAAAAAAAAAAATGTGTTGTCACCGTCGATAAAAACCAAGGGAGCCCGACGTGCTGTTGCCATGGTTACTGCGTGACACGCACGGAGAGCGACACCCACTTCCGGTTGAAAACAGGAAGTGGTATTCCGAAGCAGCGCCGCATTGATTTTTCTCACAACAATAAAAGGGAGACCATTTCCATTGTTTTTCCTCGACTTTTATCGCAGACGGACAGTCGTGAAAAAAAAAGTCGCGTCTAAAACGAAGCTCTGCCGGCGGCGATGCTGTCGGACGCAGGTTAGAAAGCTCGCTCCGCCACATGCTACATGCTAAAGTGACAGCCTGGTTTAAAGAGCTGGATAACGTGTCCAGCTCCATCTGGGCTGTTTACTAACGCGTTCAGCTCGTTTTTGCTCACACGTTGGCACAGAAGAGTTCAGCAATCTATATATGTATCATTTGTATCTGAGATAAGACCTTTATCGGCTATGAAAGGCCTGTTTTGATCAGGTGTGATTGTAGTGCCTCCTAACAGTCTGTTGTTGCTCCCAGACTATCCCGGGAACGCTTCTGGGGCTCGCAGAGCCAAGAAGAGGAGTTCTGGGGACTCACCGGGGGACAACCAGACCCTGCGGTCCTCTGGGAGGCAAAAGCGCAGCAGCAACCCCCCACCTGGACAGGTGAGGTTTGCTCCAGGGAACATGTGCTATATCTGTTTATCTGTTTATATAAAAAGGATCCCCATTAATCTTCACAATGGGAAGACTATTCTTCCTGGGGTCCACACATAGACATACAAAAGAACAATAATACAACTCAAAAAGGGTGAAAAACATTCACTAGAATTCCTGAAATAATAAATTGAAACAAAAATAAAAGATTAAGTAACCAACCAAAAACCATCCACATCTTAAGTAACAATATTTTATCACCAGATCTGTATCCACTTTTGAGCATAATATACCTATTCCTATACTACCATACTATATATACACTCATAGCCTACAGTAATTTAGAATATATTTACTATTACATTTATAATATACTTACAATTTGCAAAATAATCACAATATATACCTAGGACCGATCATGACTTCCTTCTGAACCATGGTATCCTAGGTTAGAATCGGGATTATTTTATTACTTGCTGCAATATTCCCCTGGTAGTAAGTTACCTATACCCAAAAAGTGAAACATGTCACTTCTATTCAATCAACATTGTTTTATATGTAAAGTCATACGTCCTGAAACAACAAGAACAACACTTATCATGTAAATTACAATCTCAGGATCTTTGAGAGGAAGACTCAATCTGAGATATATATATATATATATATATATTGGCATTTAGAGTTTGTTTGGAAAGTAACCGAGTGTAGGAGTTTGGGAACAAAAGAGCAGAGAAACGCTTTTTGTGGACGAAGATAAAACTTGCGTTGTTTATTCCAGTCTCTCGTTACTAACTGACCGTTACCAACGGTAACAGAACACTAACAGAAAACACATCGTCATCATTAATAACGGCTAGATTCTTGTGAATTCTAACCTACTGAAACTAAACAGTGTCCTGCTCGTGAGTGGCCACTACAAGAGTACAGTTTATCACGATATCATGTTGATATCATGACATTTCAACATATCATGCAGCCCTATTTTGCTCTACTTCACAAGTTTCATCTAGTGGCACCCAAATAAGCACAATGCTTTTATAAATATTGAAGTAAACATTCTACAATGTAATATGAATGAGCAATGATTACACCACAAATAGCTCTTTGGATCAGTTGGCAGATTCTGAAATTGTGAATTCACCTATAAATATTGCTGACCTACTAAATTAAGGATTGTGGACGTGTGCCTCCACCTTTTTTTTTTTTTGTCACTTTGTAGTTGTTTTTCATCTGTCAGTGGCTGTTTATCGATCCTGTGTAGTATTTTTAAAGGACAGTTTTGTGGCATATTTGCTGTCTCATGTTGGTTGATAGTTTCTTTGAAGTCTTCATGGTTTTTCTTTCTCGTTCACAAGCTTGTGTTCTTGCTTTTGAGTTTCAGCTTTAAATTTGGTCATTTTTGTGTCCCTCTTGGGTCTTTTGGTGTGACGTTTGGGGATTTGTGTGTCA